>NC_064640.1:591969322-592272353 GCF_023864345.2 Schistocerca serialis cubense | reverse complement strand
ATTCGTTATCGTCGCTTTATTGGTATTTTATTTTTCTTGCATGTTATTCTTATCGTAATAGAACAATAATATAATATGAAGAGTAGCAACCAACGTGATGATAGCGTATGTGGAAGAGACCTCTGGAGATTGGAAATTTTCATATTGATCATATAATGGTGAGACCTATGCTTCGAAAACAGATCTTAAGCTATAAGACATTTCCATGGACAGACATGACTCTGACCATAATTTATTGGTTATCAGCTGCAAATTAGAAATAAATAAATTGTAAAAAGATACGGAAATAAAGACATGAGACCTGGAAGAACTAGCGACTGTTGAGAATTTTAGGAGGAGCCATGTTCGACTGAAACATGGGCAAGGAATATAACAAAAGAAGAATAGGAAGCTTTGAAAGACCTAGTAGAAAACCTTGGATTACGCAGGAGATACTGCATCTAATTGGAGACAGGAGGAAATACATAAATGCAGCAAAAATCAGGCAAAAGTGACTACAGACGTATCAAAAGTGAGACTGACAGAAACTGCAAGATGGTAAGCAAGAATGGCTAAGAGAACAACTGCAAGGATATAAAAGCATCCATAACTAGGGGAAAAGTAGAATCGATCTATTGGAAAACATGTGGAGAAAAGAGAAGCACAAATATTGAGGCCTCAGGCGACAAGCTATTAGTAAGCAAAGAAGGGGAAACTGAAAGCAGAAAGGAGTACGTACGAGGTCTATGTAAGGTGTGATACTACATTTATTTTATTAGGGAACTAAGCTACAAAAAAATTGCCTAGCGGTTTTCTGTGTGTCTCCGAGAAGAGAGTCAGACGGAAACTGCTTAACATTATTTCCTATGTACGAGAGTACTTCCGGGTCAATTTAGTTTTAAGTCACCGCACGCCAAAAGTGCAGGGATACACCCATGGGGGATTGGGGGGGGAGGGGGGTAGCTTTTAGGACCAGCCAGGAAATGGTAAACTAACAGATTTCGAGAGTTACCTCAGAGCTCGCTGGTAAGAGAGATACGCATTTCTGTAGGAATGGCCGTTTAGAGTGGCAACAGAAAAGAGTACCTACCGTGACAGTGTGCTGTTTTCTTGCTGGGATCGAGATTGTAAGTAGGACCCAACAGGGTGTCGTGGAGTACGCAACACGCAACGTTCGGGTCCGTCACAGAGGATGACCGCGAGCCGCCGTCGACACATGATAGAGATGCTATGGCCTACACTCTATGGGCTACGTGACACGTCATGATGCTCAACTGTTGCTCCTCATTGGTAGCATATCCCTCCCTTGCTCCCCTCAAGCTTATTGGGACTTCTTTGGTAAAGTTTTTGTCTCTTTTATTTTAACTGATCCTTGATAAGATGAGAAATTGATATTGAGCATCATTGCACGCTTTTCTCCTGATTTTAGTGCTTAATATTCGTTTAATGTTGTAAATTTTGAATGCAGAATACATCGCGATTAAAGTGTCAAATCGTTGCTTATCCCGGTTGATTTGGCTCTGACCTTCCGCTTCACCTTCATCTCCACGATTAGCAAGGATTAATCAACGTTGAAAGCGACTGGTCGTTCACCCTTGCAAGTAAGATCTAATCACATGCTTCCAACGCTACTCGGTATGGCATGATCTTCATTGGGTGCTATTCACTAGCGGAAGCGGTGGGTTCTAATGGTTCAAATGGCCCTCAGCACTATGGGACTTAATTTCTGAGGTCATCAGTCACTTAGAACTTAGAACTACTTAAACCTAACTAACCCAAGGACATCCCACACATCCACGCCCGAGGCAGGATTCGAACCTGCGACCGTAGTGATCTCGCGGTTCCAGATTGTAGCGCCTAGAACCGCTCGGCCACAACGGCCGGCTTCGCTCAGGTAACTGAGATTGTGTGGTAGTTGGAATAAAAGAATAAACTTTAAAGTGAAAGAGGTAAATAAAATTTATTGAAAATATATTCTAACTATTTACAATACTTGTTAAAGCATAGGAGGTAAAAATTTTTTATTGGAAACATGTTCTAACTATTTACAATACTTGTTTATAAACAACATTTTTCATTTTGTTATCCGGGATATGTACTGCATACGTACAAATTTTTCGAATTTACTAGTCGAGAGCAAGTTACGTGTAATTGACCTTGAGAGATGCAGGAGTCTTTGAGGTTGATGCCGCAATATTTTAGAGTTTGTCCTTCCTCTTTGTTAATTGCAAAACTGTAGGCCATTTGATTGAAAATTGCAGTCTTTTGAATGAGAATAACAGTTCAGTTCAGATCAGTAGTATCCTGGGGATAAACAGTGTGTGGCCTTCGTACTTTGCAGTCATAAGTTCAGCGTCGATGATGTCATTCGATAGCTGTTTGACGATCATTCTTGTTCCATTACATAGTCCTGGTGAGTTGAGGTATTTGAGTAGCATGATCGGAGATACAATTTTAAGTCGAAGGCAATGTAATGGCATTCCTGGTACTTGTGAAGAGTTTAGAAATTCTGTATGGAAGTTCACACTTTCTTCAACGTTTAGCATCGTGTCGATCGATTTGCATATTCTCTCTTCACCGGGAATTTTCTTTTGAATATTAAAGTTGATATCGTCGACATATTATTATTATTATTAGCTGCCAAAACTGTCCTTTCAATTAGCCAGTCCGGATTGCTATAGTTGTGGACAATATTTTGATAGATTTGTCGGTGAGTTTGTTTTCAGCAGTGGCTGTGTTGCAGAAATCACGGTTTATTTTAATGAGGCCGGTCGTCTGGTCAGTAGGATGTGTGTCTTCGCCTATTTCTAAAATATCGCTACGGTCGCAGGTTCGAATCCTGCCTCGGGCATGGATGTGTGTGATGTCCTTAGGTTAGTTAGGTTTAAGTAGTTCTAAGTTCTAGGGGACTGATGACCTCAGATGTTAAGTCCCATAGTGCTCAGAGCCATTTGAACCATTTTTTTTTTTTTTTTTGTAAAATATGTTGAGCAAAATGTGGTGTTGTTTCGTCTTTCAATAGTTTAACTCTCATATTTTTTCTTAGTCGCAATATATGTGTGGGTGACCAGAGATGTGATTTTTGGAAGCATGCAATGATCTCCTCTGCTGGTGCTGACTTGGGAATAACTGGAAGTGTTTATCGCAGATCTCCTAAGTGTATAAGTAGACATCCTCCCATCGATTCAGAGTTTCCTCGCAAATCTTGTAAGGTTCTGTCGATGGCTTCGAGTGATTTTTTATGTGCCATTGCACATTTGCCCCAGAAGATAGTTGTAGCTTGCTTTAGGAGTTCACCCTGTCCAGATGGTCTTGAGGTTTTACATACCAGGAATTGTTATTCGGCTATATTCATATTTTAGGGTGGAATGGGCAGTTCGCCCTCATTCCGTAAGTGAGACTGCAACGTCGGATGATGCCAGTGCAAGTGCGAATCTTGTTCAGCACGTATTTCCGCCAGCTAGAGATTTATAAAAAACATTTTCCCGGTACCGCCTGGTGCGTCCAAGTAAATAATTCCCACCGTGCTTTCGTCGATCCGGTCCATGATAATGTTGTAATCTTCCTTTTGATTGTCATTGATGAGTGGTTTGTTGTGATCAGTGTATTGAAGTAGTTCGTTGATGTAGTTTTCTTCCTTTGAGATTTCGAAGTTTCTTTCCGTGCTTACATCCCAAGTTGTACTAAGGTGTGGTTGTTTGTTGCTAAAATTTATGTTCTAGGCGAATGAGTGTTTCGTTGAAGATATTGTCGTCGAATTCGATGGTCAGTTCAGGATGAGCTTGTCGGATTTGGTACGGTATGTCATCACCAGTAGAGGATGCATATGGGAGGCGCACGGAGGCCCCCCCCCCCTGCCTTGAGGGGCCGCCCGCATTGCCACCCGCACCGCCCCCGCCAGTCAGGCCACCCGCTGTTTGTTCGTTTCTTTCGTCAGTCGACTCGACTGAATCGAGTTATCGAGTAGTTGTACTTTCCCATGTAGCACGCGCGTCCACGTCATCTTATTTTATACGTTTCTATCCGACACATAGATAGCTAAGACATACCTTCGAGGAAAGTCGCGGCCATTCTAAAGATCTCGATACGTTATTATGTCTGCCATTTGTTCGAGAAAAATCGCGAAAATTCTACTGTTTCCTTGTACAGAGAACCTTCGATACATAGCTTTATAAATACGGGCTATTCGCCGAATAGGAAGCTAGTTTACGTTCAGATGCAGAAATATTACGGTAAGACTGAAGCATGAATAAGCAGAAAGTCCTAGTTGTAGCAAGTGCAAGAGTGAAGATTACTCAGGAGTGGGATGTGTTTTTTTTGTATTTTTTTTTTTTTTTTTTTTTTTGAAATTTGTGGTAAGTTCCTATGGGACCAAACTGCTCAGGTTATCGGTCCCGAGGCTTACACACTGCTTAAACTAACTTATGCTAAGGACAACACACGCACCCATACCCGAGGGAGGACTCGAACCTCCGACGGGGAGAGCCGCGCGCATCGTGGCAAGGCGCCCCCTAGACCGCGAGGCGGAGTGAGAGTGATCAGTTTATTGTGAAGTATTGTTTCTTTGGTGGAGTCACTCCTTAGAATACTTCACCAAAGTTTATTTTTCAATTTATTTTCTTCTACGAGCAATTACTGTAAATTATGTATAGTTAAGTACTTCAGGTGCCACATATTTTATCTTAGTTCAATAATCTTGCATCGTATTTACAATGAAATTATTCCTCTCCTTTCATTGCTAAATCTGACATTAACATTCATCATCTCTGGAAACGGAGACACTCTGTAAATGCACGATTTTAAAATCTTTGATCCCACAAAATTTCGCTGCACCATATACTTATCTTTGTACCTGATGTTGACATAACAGCCGAAAACCGGTTTGTGAAATAAATAATAAATATAGTAGTTGTGCCTGTTTTCATTCACAAGGAGGACAATATTACAGAAATAGTTGAGGACGTGGGTGAAGATGACATTGGAGATACGACAGCGCGAGAATAATTTGTCAAAACATTGAAAGACCTTAGTCGAAATAAGACCCAAGGAAGGACGACATTCCCTCGGAATTCCTGATATCCTTGGCATGGCAAGTCTATTCCTCGTGCTGTGCTGCATGTACTAGACTTAGGAAATACCCTCAGATGTAATTATTACATTCGTTTAATATGTTACGCTTGCAAAATACGGACATTTATTAACCACAGAAGAATGGAAAAACTGGTAGAAGCCGACTTCAGGGAAATTCAGTTTGAGTCCCAAGGAAATGTGGGAACAGGTGAGACAGTAATGAACCTGCATCATATCTCAGAAAATAGATTAAAGGTGGGTGAACCTACAACAGAAGTAATTGTAGATTTAGAGAAAACTTTTTACAGTGTTGACTGGACTACACTCTTTGATATTTTGAGGCCAACAGGGATAAGATACAGAGAGCGATAGATTATTCACAACTTGTACCGAAACAAGACATCAGTTATAAGAGCTGGACGACAAGAAAGGAATGCAGTAAATGAGATGGGAGATGTCGTTCTGCCAATACATTGAACAAGCAGTGAAAGAAATCAAGGAGAACTTTGGTAAGAGAACTGAAGTTGAGGGAGAGGAAATAAAAACTTCGGGTGTTTGCTGATGACACTGTAATTCTGTCAGAGAGGGCAAAGCGTTTGAAAGACAAACAGAATGAAGAGTGTCTTGAGAAGAAGTTGTAAGATGGACTTCAACAAAAGTGAAACAAGGGTAATGAAATGTAGCCGAATTAAATGAGACAATGTTAAGAGAATTAGGTAACGAAACGAGACACTTAAAGTGGTAGATGAGTTTTGCTATTTGTGCAGCAAAATAACTGATGATGGCCAAACTAGGGAGGATTTAAAATGCAGATTGGCAATAGCCACGAAGGTACATCTGGAAAAAAGTATTTGTTAACATATAATATAAATTTAAGCGTTAGGTAGTTATTTCTGAAGTTATTTGTGTTTTATGTAGCCTAGACGTAAATGAAAAGTGGGCGATAAGCAGTTCAGAAAAGAAAAGAGTAGAAAATTTTCACTTGTGGTACCTTAGACGAATGTTTAAGATTAGATGGTAGATCGAATAACTAAAGGGGAGATGCGAATATAATTTGAGAAAAAAGGAATATGTAGCACAACTTGACTAAGCGAAGAGATTGGTCAAAAATATGGAAACATCGAAAATACAAAACACTACCATGCCTAATACCGTGCAGGAAACCGCTGGCTTTTAAAGAAGTTTTGAGTCGTCTCGCGATGTATAAATACAGGTCCTGTACGGTTTCCAGGAGACTCTTTCACCATTCTTTCAGCTAAATAGCGGCAAGTTAAAATGGATGTAGATAGCGGTCACGCAACCTTCTGTCAAAAAGTAGACCACAAAGATTTAATAATATTGAGATCTGGTGATAGTTGTGCCCAGGTGGATGCGAGAGATCATCCTCGTGCCCACAACACCAGTCCTGCACGATGCGAGCTATGTGAACAATGGCTCTATCGTCTTGGAATACAAAATCACTCGTAGGAAACAAACATTATGTCATGGGATTGACATGATCAGCCAAAATGGACACATAATACTTGGCAGTAATAATAGGGCCTATGGAATTCCACGATATGGCTGCCCAAGTCACCACCGGTCGTCCTCCATGTTTCACTCTTGTGACATAAACTCGGCCAGAAGCTGGAAACAGTGTGAAAAAAGACTCATCCGACCAAGCGACTTTCTTCCATTACACCACAGTCCAGAATTTATTGCTCGGGCACCACGTTTTCCTATTACGGGCATGTGCATCACTGATGAGTGGTCTTGGAATTGCAGCTCATCCTGGCATTTCTGTCTTATGGAGCTCCCTTCGTGTTGTTTCGGTGCTTACAGGGTTCGCGGGTGCGACATTCAGTTCTGCATTCACTTACAGCTCCTCTTTTTCGTCACAATCCTCATCAAAGATCGTCTGTCACGACCGCTAAACACACATTTTCGTCCACGTTGTGACTTAGCGGGTCATGTTTTTCCGCTTTCTCTGCATGCGGTAATAATCTTCGATATGGTGGCTCTTGAAACACCAATCACATCAGCTACCTTGTTTACTGAAGCACCCACCATACGAGCATAACAATATGCCTACGTTTCAAGTCACTTGGCTCAGACATAATGCACTCGCGAGTACACAAAACACTGACGCTTGCAACGTATGGAGGATACGGCACAGGTGCCGTTCGTAGTCAGATATAACATCGCAACCTACAGGCTTAGCTATCATCTGCATTTATGTTCAAGCATGGGTTTCTCGCGGTATTTCCAAATTTTTGTAGGACCCCAGAAGTGCGAGACACGTCTTGTGACACCAAGGAATATTCAGTATGGTAATGGAGGGAAGTGTGGAAGGCAAAACTGTAGAAGGATATCTAGGCATGAATACAGTAAAGAGTTTCAAATAGATGTAGGTTCCAGAAGTTGTTCAAAGATGAAGAGACTTGCATGTGATGGACACGGCGAGCTGCATCAAACCAATCTTCGAACTGGAACTGAAGACCACTACAACAGCGTGAAAGACTATTATTTCGCCATTTGTGTCAAATTTGTATCGACCCACAACCAAGTGAGTGCTGAGAACTTGAATCCTAACTCGTTAGCTATAAATGCAGCCTTATTATAGGCGTTGTGAAATATATCATCTCCTCGCCCATTTTTGCTTGTTATTGATTTGCTTTGGTAACCACGTGTGTTTACGTGCCCACGTCAGTTCTTTCGAAACTGACCTTAACGTTCTTCCTTCTTTTACGATGAGCTTTCTGTTGCTTCTCAGGCGACACTGTAATCTTCTTCGCTGTTACTGTCATTAGTTCTAGGTAAATATCAATTTTATTGACATTATATTTACCTTGCTTAATGCTCGTTGTATTAAGTTACACGAGTCGCCTCGGTAAGTTTTACTTATTTTCAAATAATCTAGTGCCATAGCAATAGAAATTGGTTGTCGTGTTCATTCGCTTTTGCCCATCAAGGTGAAATAATTACGTGTTTTCGTGTCAGCTCAAGTACATAAATGTCGCCTTCTCTCACAACCGTGAGTGGTCATAATCCATAAAATGCATTGACAAGGCGTTTATCTAAATTTTTAAGACTATTTTACGTAGCATTCATAGCCAGACAGAAGTAGTCGAAGACAGAGAATATCATTTTCGTAACGCAAACTTTTCGGACGTGCATACCTTCGAGTGGGGTGAGAACATGATAAAATTTATACATAGTTATCATAATCATAATATTCATTTCTTTCAGCTTCAAGGACCTAAGATTGTGCCTTGCACAAGCAGGCGATATATTTTTGTGAGAGAAAAATAACAACTACAGTAACATCTGCCGGCTACTCACGCCATGGGTAGATGTTTTAAATTTCAAAACTTCTTATTTCAATGTCTAATACGTAATTTAAAACAATATTTCTTTGTACTCGCGGCCCCATTCCCGAACACTGTGGTGAAGTGCTCGTTGAACAGGACCTCGCAAAATGATCCGACCAAGCTATGAGTGGCCCTGTAACGGTATAATCTATTGTGGAACTGCATATAATAAGGGCAGATCTGTTACCTCTTTTATATTCCTCTCGGAAGATGATGATAATAAAAACTGCGGACTTTCATACAGTGTGAGCCCGGAATATACCGAAAATCTTTAAAAGTTTGATCAGCAACGTTATTTGATGCGTTTCAGACACGATTCACATTTCATGTCCGGTAGCTCCTTACAAAGTAATTCGATTGGTTCAGTTACCACTGCGCCTGCACCGCACAGAAACTACCGACAGTAGGTCTGCACATCCTTATAACACAAATCTTGCATCGTTTTTATAGAGGATGTTTCCTCTGACTCAAAGCACTAGACAGTAATAACATAATTAAATGTCCACTTCCCTCTTCATCTTAAGCTTGAATTCTTGCAACGGCGAGACGCTGCGGTGTCTACAGGAAAGTATAAGGGGTAATCAAATGACGAGACAGATGGTAAAAAGTAAATAATCTCTTCATTATTTCAAACGTAATAGCCAGAAGTGTTAATACCGTAATCCCATTGCCTTCATGGAAAATTTTTGGGGTTGTCTACGGAACCATGATAGCACCTAGGCGTACCCCTCTTCACCCGAAGAAATCGAAAGTCACGAATGTCTTTCTTCAGGGCTCCAGAAATATGGAAATTGGATGGAGAGAGATCAGGACCGTATGGAGGATGTGTAAGGCTGCCCGCCGGAAATTCTGCAACGTATTCGAAACAACATTGTAACGTGTGGTCGGGCGCTTTTCGAAGGACGAGAAATAACACAACTTTTCTCATTTGCACGGTCGTCGTATTTGTTATCCATCGGGAAACTCCTCAATGTGGCTGATGAATAATTTGTTGGTCATGACGCAACACCAATAACGCTTGCTTTGTGCACCCGAATGCAAACCGTGTGGAGGGACATTTTTCAGAACGGCGCTCTTTGTTCCCATACCACGAGATTCACAGACTCTGATTGCAGTGTGAGGAGTTTTCAAGGCATACTTAATTCTCAGAGTAAGAGATCATGTGCAAGTCTGCGATCCTAATCATTTGTGAACAGTATATATACTGACGGAAACTGGAAATGTTACACTGTGAACGCCTTTCATATTCCTGTATTTATATTCCTGTGAGATATGTTACATAAAATTTCATTCTTATGCCAGATTACTTCCAGTACAGAAAAAAGCAGTCCCTTCAAATCGAGAATAATGTTACTTCATGAAGGCTGTTGGGTGTGTTTAACGTTACTGGATCGCTACACAGAATGCCCAGGTGACGTGCACCTGCAACTTAGCGCGATGTTTCGGGCGCTGAGTGACATGTGAGGATCATATCGACAGATCACACACACACAAAATTGGCTGTCGTCAGATGGCTGCTGAACGGGTCGTGACAGGATGGATTGAGAGAACAGTGAGGTAAAAGGAGTAGGCAGCCATCCTTCCAGTATTTTAGCACTGTTAGGCTGGCTCTGACAGCTGAATTCCAGGTTAAGTTTACAGGCAGAGTGTCACCAAGAACAGTCAAGAAGATATTACTAGAATCTGGATTGAGATTTGGAGCTGCCCCGCATCGTTTACCGCTGCGAACATACCAGTTACAGTAAGGATTCCCATGACGTAGAGCAAGAGTGAAATAGAACACTGAGTGGCATTCTGTGTTGTTTAGCGAAGACTCTCTCTTCTCTCTGTGGCTATCCAATCGAATCCAGCGTGTCCGTAAACGCCTGGGTGAAAGAACACAGGAAGCAGCGATTACCGAGATCATTACCTCTCTTTCCAACTCGTTGCGTCATGATGCGGCGAGCTTTTGGGTACGACAACATGACTGGTTTGGTAATAGTTGAAGGGAGGTTGAATGCTGGCCAGTATGTACCTTGAATGATAAAACCAATTGTCATATGATTCAGGACCAAGATACCAATTGCCATATTCCACCATAATAATGCAAGACCCCAAGGAATAGAAGGATCGTTGGCTAGCCTACTTCGCCCTCTAATTTGTCGCCCATTGAGCATGTCTGGGATGCGATGAGAAGATCTTTACTCCAATACACTCTTCCTGTCAGCAATATTCATGAGCTTCCACAGCACGTGTTTCAGACACTCCAAAAACTTCCTTAAGACAACATTCGGAGGCTGTTGGTTCCATGCCACAACGAAAACAAGAGTGTATCGCTGTACGCGGAGCTCATATCTAATTCTGATGTTGATGTTGGACATCAGTTCGAATGAAATCAAATTTTAATGATTTAAATACCGTTACGTTGTGGACATATCTACAAATGTAGATAAATATCGGAGTGGAGCTTCACGGTTTAATACTGTCCACTTGGACCAGTGTATGTAATCTCTGGTTGAGACTTCATTCCAGCAACATGCATTAATTTTAATGCAGAAATTATCCAAAAGTAACCGAAAGCAAAGTTTAAAATAAGTTATCAGTTCATTTGCTAGGCATTTCACTGTCAACACTGACATACGCTGTATCACCTGGTTTCACTGTGTATACAAAGCCGTTAAGAAAGTACTTACGAAAATCATAGTTCTTCAGTGTAATGGTAGCTAAAATGTGATTTTCTCCCTTTGTGTGGAGAATCACATGCACTGAATGAAGACTTGTAATGGTGAAAGGAACCAATCCAGACGGTTTTGAATGAAGCGTATATCGTTCTCCTGAAGTGGGGAAAAATATCAGTCACAATTGCTTGACGAGGATTTGAGCCCTGCTTCTAAAAATATAGTCCAGCATCAGCAATCGTAGGAGAGAACTCATCGCCAAAGGCCAACAGACTAGGCCGCAGCAACGATTTCGGCTACGGAGGTGAGTCGATAAGTGGAATAATGTGAGTTTTGTTTTTGATTTACACGTAAGCTTTATGTGATCAGATACAGTATGAAATCGTGGGTATAATATGATTCTGAGAAACGTGGTGAACAAAATTTCCTTGTTATTATACCAATAAGCGAATCTTAGGAGAGATACCGTGACAAGTAAGTACCGAATCTTGTGATGATCGAAAGCTTACATGAAACATCTGTTGTACTAAAAGACGGCAATGCTGTAGAGCAAGACTAAAGATGTTTTCAGCCACTAGAATTCCTGTAACATCTCGTATGCTTTTAGTTACTCTTTCAATATAATTACATTAAATAGTCTTAGACTGTGGTATGAAAACGATAGGAAACCACTATGACACTTAGAAGGTCATGAATCAAGCTCAGTAAGCAACTGCTCATTGCTCTTCAGTACTGTGCTGCTGAGATGAATCGGAGAAAATGAGGTTATAATCTAATTACTGGAGCGAGGGTTGAAAGAGTGATGTTGGTGGTGGAGAGGTAAGGTTGCAAGTGCGGACGCCAGCGCGATGTCTCGTCGCCGTAACGAGGCGAGCTGCCGCTGACGGCTTCCCAGTTTCCGGCGACAGTGACAGCTTCCTTTGTGCTCGCCGGCGGATGCTGGCGGCACGTCCCAAAGCCAGGCGCCTCTCACATACCCAGCGCACCCATTCAGCCGCTGCTCCCCACGCACTGCATTTCCCGTATCGTCGATAATCTTTAGTGGTCATTTCAGTCTGATGGCGGACAATAATAAGTCTTATCTAGATGAATGTCCTATTATCATAGCCACTATATTTCCACTGTGTTGCCAATTCTTTGCGATATAAGCTGCTTAAATGTTTGCTGAAACATACGTAAATGAATGAAAACATTTAGAACGGTTTTGTTTCTTGTATACGCAACATGTTTTCGGCTTTCGGCGACAATATGGTACCTCATTATATCCAAATCGGCGTAGAAAATAGAAAACGGTAAAATAAATCCTGTGTTCACGTAACATACCGCAGCAGTCTCATTTTAACTTGATTTATTCACCAGAAAATTACTGTCATACTACACCTTGAATATTTGTTATCAGTGTCATTGAAGATACAGCTCTGTATATCTGGTGAAGAAGAGCATTTCGTGTCTTATCAAAGAATTGTTTTCTTTTTATGTACTTTGATGCAGTATCATAGCTAAGATATCTTGGGAAGACACAATTACTTTCGAACGTAAAACTGTTGGAAAACAAAATAAACGTACATTTTTGTTTTCGCTTCTTTGAGACTTTGTTTATTGTTCATTTGCCAGTAGAGAGATATACGACTGTCTTGGAGAACATAAATAAGTTGATGTATAGAAACTGTGCCAAGTGAAGAGAGAAAGTATTCATGGCACAAAAGCGTGTAATCAGAATAATAGCAGGGGCCCACCCAAGATCACCTTGCAGACATTTATTTAAGGAACTCGTGATATTCACACTCCCTTCGCAATACATATATTCACTTATGAAATTTGTCGTTAATAACCCATCCCAATTCAAAAGTAACAACGAAGTGCATTGCTACAACACTAGAAGAAAGGATGATATTCACTATTCAGGATTAAACCTAACTTTGGCACAGAAAGGGGCGAATTATGTTGCCACAAAAATCTTTGGTCATTTGCCAAATAGTATTAAAAGTGTGACAGATAGCCAACCAACATTTAAAAGCAAATTAAAAGAATTTCTGAATGACAACTCCTTCTACTCAATAGATGAATTCTTAGATGTTGTTGTTGTGTTCTACAGTCCTGAGACTGGTTTGATACAGCTCTCCATGCTACTCTATCCTGTGCAAGCTTCTTCATCTCCCAGTACTTACTGCAACCTACATCCTTCTGAATCTGCTTAGTGTATTCATCTCTTGGTCTCCCTCTACGTTTTTACCCTCCACGCTGCCCTCCAATACTAAATTGGTGATCCCTTGATGCCTCAGAACATGTCCTACCAACCGATTCCTTCATCTAGTCAAGTTGTGCCACAAATTTTTCTTCTCCCCAATCCTATTCAATACCTCCTCATTAGTTATGTGATCTACCCATCTAATCTTCAGCATTCTTCTGTAGCGCCACATTTCAAAAGCTTCTATTCTCTTCTCGTCCAAGCGTTTTATCGTCCATGTTTCACTTCCATACATGGCTACACTCCATACAAATACTTTCAGAAAGTACTTTCTAACACTTAAATCTATACTCGATGTTAAGGAATTTCTCTTCTTCAGAAACGCTTTCCTTGCCATTGCCAGTCTACATTTTATATCCTCTCTACTTCGACCATCATCAGTTATTTTGCTCCCCAAATAGCAAAACTCCTTTACTTCTTTAAGTGTCTCATTTCCTAATCTAATTCCCTCAGCATCACCCGACTTAATTCGACTACATTCCATTATCCTCGTTTTGCTTTTGTTGATGTTCATCTTATATCCTCCTTTCAAGGTCCCATCCATTCCGTTCAACTGCTCTTCCTAGTCCTTTGCTGTCTCTAACAGAATTACAATGTCATCGGCGAACCTCAACTTTTTTATTTCTTCTCCATGGACTTTAATATCTAATCCGAAATTTTCTTTTGTTTCCTTTACTGCTTGCTCAATATACAGATTGAATAACACGGGGGAGAGGCTACAACCCTGTCTCACTCCCTTCCCAACCACTGTTTCCCTTTCATGCCCCTCGACTCTTATAACTGACATCTGGTTTCTGTACAAATTGTAAATAGCCTTTCGCTCCCTGTATTTTACCCCTGCCACCTTTAGAATTTGAAAGAGAGTATTCCAGTCAATATTGTCAAAAGCTTTCTCTAAGTCTACAAATGCTAGAAACGTAGGTTTGCCTTTCCTTAATCTTTCTTCTAAGATAAGTCGTAAGGTCAGCGGAATCCAAACTGATCTTCGCCGAGGTCGGCTTCTACCAGTTTTTCCATTCGTCTGTAAAGAATTCGCGTTAGTATTTTGCAGCCATGGCTTATTAAACTGATGGTTCGGTAATTTTCACACTTGTCAACACCTGCTTTCTTTGGGATTGGAATTATTATATTCTTCTTGAAGTCTGAGAGTATTTCGCCTGTCTCATACATCTTGCTCACCAGATAGTAGAGTTTTGTCAGGGCTGGCACTCCCAAGGCCGTCAATAGTTCTAATGGATTGTTGTCTACTCCCGGGGCCTTGTTTCGACTTAGGTCTTTCAGTGCTCTGTCAAATTCTTCACGCAGTATCATATCTCCCATTTCATCTTCATCTACATCCTCTTCCATTTCCATAATATTGTCCTCAAGTACATCGCTCCTGTATAGACCCTCTATATATTTCCATCTTTCTGCTTTATCTTCTTTGCTTGGAACCGGGTTTCCATCTGAGCTCTTGATATTCATACAAGTGGTTCTCTTTTCTCCAAAGGTCTCTTTAATTTTCCTGTAGGCAGTATCTAGCTCTGGGTATTTCTGGAAACTATCTGCTCGCTACGTCACGGTCTACTTGCACGTCCAGGCTCCTGGTCCACCGGAAACGCTCCCGTGAGTCACAGTCTTCCTGAACACCAGAAGTTCTCGTCCATCCCAGCGGATGACCGCTTAATCAGTCACTCTTAGCACTACTTTAATTTCCATATTGTTCACCTCGTGCGTCCTCCCTGTTTGTGTGCTTGTAGGGGCCATATAGAAGCGTCAGTGACCATCAGCGGTAATTCATGTGACCATTGTAAAGACTATTCGTATGTCATGGAAAGAACTAGCAGAGACGAGCCTGTGATTTTTCGCTGCTCAAAACAGAAATCAACATATTCCCGAGCGATGCTTAAGACCAATGACTGTAAGGTGATTAGTACAAACGTTCATTGATGTGGAGCAACAAACCAGCGCTAGGTTGCTGTCTTAATAAGGATAAACCAAGCATTGGTAACACTGAAGAGGAAATGGAAATAATATACAAATAGAAAAAGAAAAGTAACTTAAAGTTTTAGTAGAGCTGGAGATCAACGTTGAAAGAAGAAAGGAGCCCAGCAGAATGCTTAACAAGCAAAATTAATTTGCTGCTAAGGCTTACTTAAAATGTTATTTATAACCTGCGATTTAATTTTAATTTTAATAACCAACAGCCTCAGTTGCACCGTTTACCTAGAATTTACCTAGGTTTCAGTCGGGATAACCCAATCTCCATCAGAATGAACGGAACTACCGTTTGTCCATAGTGGACATCGTCAAGCTAAAACCAAAAATCCATAAATTATCGTCAGACTGTAAAAACTTATCTGAAACTGCCTCGGTCCCACTTTGCGACCGCGATGCAGCAGCCACGAGTGCTGTACTGGAACTCCAGTACCAGTTCCAAACTGTCACACTATGAAAATCTCATTTTCCGGAGACTGTAACTCTGGCCCGGTCAGCTCGCTCACATTCTGAAATTGTGTCCGTTGACGTCGATGAGACATTAAAGTATTAATTTTCCAATGCGCTTGGCTATTCCTCTCTGAAAAAAACTTAGCTTAACATTCATTTCTTCATCCACACAAGCGAGTGAGATTCTAGACCTTACTAAACGTCACCACTCATAAGACTTAATCACTTAATGCTAGTGGACTGACGTATACATCTCTAGAGTTTGGGTTCATCTGAGACATTCATTTTGATTGTTTCAATTTTTTCACATCGTCATAAGTAAATCGAAAGTGTAATTCCATGCATGCATACTCTTTTACCGTGCCTACAGTCACCATGAAAATCACTCATCACCTGAAGTAATCCTCACGCACCCTTGATAATCAGTGGATAAAAACGAATGTTGTAGTATGTACAATAAGGCATTACTCCGAATCTGAACGTTTTTAAGAACTTCCCTTAAAGTTCGAATGAGATACTGAAGTAATGTGGGACGGTTCGTCACCTTCTCTGCACAGTGTGTCAAGTGCGTAACTGTGTGGTGCTGATGACTGTGACGGGTGTTTGTGCTGTGTAATGATGTGTTTGCATTGATATGGATGATTATGGAAATGAAAAGAGGGGAGAGGGTGGAGCCCGCCGCCACTGGTCTGCATACGGGAGGGCGCCGAGCTTAACGTTCTCATCCGCAGGACAGATCACTATCAACGGTGTCCTTAACAACAGCTCACAATTTCAAAACAACAAGAATAAAAATGAGCTGCATTATTCATGCTTTTGCTTGACACTGTTACGGATGGGGACAAAAATTCGTGGTAACAGAAACATTCGATCGTAACCCTAGTGAAATTGAGATACCGAAGGAACGAAGTTTTAAAACAAAATAACTAAAATTTTTCCCCCCATTTCCTCTCCATAGCAGTATTTTGATTGATTTCACTATAAAATATTAGTGTTTGTGTGTGCATTTGCTTGCGTGTGTGATTATGTGTTGGTCTGATCGCTAACGAATGCGACTGCATTTGTAGATTTGTCTAAAACTGATTCGTTTAATTCATATATATTAAAATTGGTTAGTTTAATTCATAGTATGTGCCCACATTTCTGCAGAGAGCGCGTGCCGTTTCTGTAAACCAATTCCCTTAAGCCATATGCATGCTGTGAACATAATCCACACAATATAAGAGGTTTTAACTACACTCCTGGAAATTGAAATAAGAACACCGTGAATTCATTGTCCCAGGAAGGGGAAACTTTATTGACACATTCCTGGGGTCCGATACATCACATGATCACACTGACAGAACCACAGGCACATAGACACAGGCAACAGAGCATGCACAATGTCGGCACTAGTACAGTGTATATCCACCTTTCCCAGCAATGCAGGCTGCTATTCTCCCATGGAGACGATCGTAGAGATGCTGGATGTAGTCCTGTGGAACGGCTTGCCATGCCATTTCCACCTGGCGCCTCAGTTGGACCAGCGTTCGTGCTGGACGTGCAGACCGCGTGAGACGACGCTTCATCCAGTCCCAAACATGCTAAATGGGGGACAGATCCGGAGATATTGCTGGCCAGGGTAGTTGACTTACACCTTCTAGAGCACGTTGGGTGGCACGGGATACATGCGGACGTGCATTGTCCTGTTGGAACAGCAAGTTCCCTTGCCGGTCTAGAAATGGTAGAACGATGGGTTCGATGACGGTTTGGATGTACCGTGCACTATTCAGTGTCCCCTCGACGATCACCAGTGGTGTACGGCCAGTGTAGGAGATCGCTCCCCACACCATGATGCCGGGTGTTGGCCCTGTGTGCCTTGGTCGTATGCAGTCCTGATTGTGGCGCTCACCTGCACGGCGCAAAACACGCATACGACCATCATTGGCACCAAGGCAGAAGCGACTCTCATCGCTGAAGACGACACGTCTCCATTCGTCCCCCCATTCACGCCTGTCGCGACACCACTGGAGGCGAGCTGCACGATGTTGGGGCGTGAGCGGAAGACGGCCTAACGGTGTGTGGGACCGTAGCCCAGCTTCATGGAGACGGTTGCGAATGGTCCTCGCCGATACCCCAGGAGCAACAGTGTCCCTAATTTGCTGGGAAGTGGCGGTGCGGTCCCCTACGGCACTGCGTAGGATCCTACGGTCTTGGCGTGCATCCGTGCGTCGCTGCGGTCCGGTCCCAGGTCGACGGGCACGTGCACCTTCCGCCGACCACTGGCGACAACATCGATGTACTGTGGAGACCTCACGCCCCACGTGTTGAGCAATTCGGCGGTACGTCCACCCGGCCTCCCGCATGCCCACTATACGCCCTCGCTCAAAGTCCGTCAACTGCACATACGGTTCACGTCCACGCTGTCGCGGCATGCTACCAGTGTTAAAGACTGCGATGGAGCTCCGTATGCCACGGCAAACTGGCTGACACTGACGGCGGCGGTGCACAAATGCTGCGCAGCTAGCGCCATTCGACGGCCAACACCGCAGTTCCTGGTGTGTCCGTGTGCCGTGCGTGTGATCATTGCTTGTACAGCCCTCTCGCAGTGTCCGGAGCAAGTATGGTGGGTCTGACACACCGGTGTCAATGTGTTCTTTTTTCCATTTCCAGGAGTGTAATTTACTAACATCCCAAAGGGGTTTGGAATTTAGCGCAGGACTCCTTATACCGCAGGTAAAAGGGAGGCTATTTTAATGGTAGTGGTGAGGTTTTTAATTATCACCTCGAGAAAATCTAGCTACGACCATGAAAATTGGTGATACGAGGGAATTTCACTAAGTAGTGCAACACTTTATTTCTTCTTGGTTTCATTCAGGATTCCAATAAACCTTTTTACTCCCCACTATTCTGGCTAGATGATGTGTGTCAAATCTTATGGGACTTAACTCCTAAGGTCATCAGTCCCTAAGCTTACACACTACTTAACCTAAATTAGCCTAGGGACAAACACACACACCCATGCCCTAGGGAGGACTCGAACCTCCGCCGGAACCAGCCACACAGTCCATGGCTGCTATTGCTATTCTGGCTACAAAACCTTGTTTTTCAACATCATCTCCGTTCAGTACGAGGTCCTTAAAATGTCACTTTTCTGGGAGGGCCTGTAAGTTGTACCCGCATTGTGCCACACTACTGGTCGACATCGGAGCCAACGTCTTGCTCCATCAATAACATCCCCATCATCCATGTACTACTTCCCGCGGAGTTCATCCTTTATAGGGCCAAACAGACAGTCCTTCGTTGTTCTTTAAGGTCTTCTATTAGGCGGTGAGAAACCCAGTTGGCACACACCACTGAGTACCCCAACTGGTGGACGAGTGTGACAGCATTACCAACAGAGAGCTGCAGTGCAGCGAGGTGCTTGATTGTGATCCGTCTATCACCTCGAATGAGTTTGGCCGTACGCTCCTACATCACAGGAGTCACAGGTGTGTGCGGCCGGCCAGCACGTGGGAGATCGTGCAGGTTTGCTCGGCCTTGTTTCGATGCTGATAGACGCCACACCCAACGACTCACCAAGCTTTTGTTCAATGTCAGGTCTCTGTAGACATCCTGCAAGCGCCTATGAATATCTGCGATGCTCTGGACTTCCACCATAAGTAACTCCATGACAGCGCTCTGCCTGGAACGCGCCTCCGTTACAAACGCCATTTTGAAGGTTAAGTATAGCGTCGCCACCTATAGGAACTTTATGAAATGATAGTGGCTGAAGCGGGAGTATTCGCAGAAGTACCACAACAAATTCTGATTTTTTTAAACCGAAACTGTTTGAGAAAAGATTTGTTACATTACTTATTGAAAGTCCCTCGTAGTTCTAGTGTTTCCCTATGTAGGCTGTTCATGCTTCAGTTCGACACGTTTTTCCCAACTTGGCGAATATCTTGATTATAGAAGCCCAGATTTTGAATGTTCAAGAAACATTCAACCTCGTTGTCGTTCTAGAAATGCAGTTCACTCACTGGTTACTTCGTCCGATGAAAGAGAAATAAGTCACTGGGTGCCATGTCTGGTGATTACGGGAGAGAAGCAAAACTCGAGAACCCAAAGAAACAGCATGTGTGACAGTGCCCTGTACAAAATGAGCTGGGACGTTTTCTCCTTTCGACAGGTTCTCGCGACGTCTCTTCTTGACAGTTTCTCGTAGCTTCGTCAGGAGATTTCGGTTGTCCATATCTGTGACGGTTTTCTCCTTACGAGCTTAATTCGTTAGCACTATATCATTTCACTCCCAAAATACACTCACTTTCACCTTGTGCAATGATTGTTGGGTTTCTGCTTTTTTTCGCCGGTTGTTTTTCAACATGTATCCACTGCTTACTTTACTCTTTTGTCTCTGGGTCATTGTAACATAACCAGCACTCATCCACAGCGATTAAGACGCTAATGACGTAACCCGGACTGCACTGACACATCTGCAACTGTTTCGCTGCTGTCTCATTTCAGCGGGCTTTTTATATGGATGTGTGCAGTCGCAGAACCCAAAGGGAGATGACCTTTCTCAGAAACTAAATGTCGTGCAAGATGTTGAAAACAGACACAAGATATTCAAAACAGGTACAAGATATATTTTCACTTTATACCCTGTCGCTTCGATTGCAATACGCCGGATTCCGAAGACAGGGTCATCCTCTTCTGTTGCGATTCCCAGCTCTTCGTAAAGAGATGGTTTGTCACTCCGTTCTTCGATACGATGATGGTTGTCCATCTTCGCAATTGCGCATACATTTCACGTACTTCTTTCTTCGTCATTCAGACTTGTTTGAAAGCAATGTAAGCTTCTGTGCCATCCAAGTAATGTTTCATATAATGATTCATTGTTTTCTTACACGCCCATGAAGGTATCATGGACTGTTGAAGCATTCAAATACAGAACGCAAATTACGACGCGACGCTCTTCTTCGTGAATTGGGCGTACCATTTTGTTTTGGGTCTCATTGCGCATTGGATCGGTACTTTGGTGGGAGTATTTCTGAGTATAACGACACAGTAAACATGTACCTGGGATCAAGTAAAACTTAATTAGGTAACTTCATTTTTTCAAGGTGATAGTTAAAACTTTACGGTGTATACCTCTAGACTGGGAAGACTCTCACGTCGTCGCATCTGTGAATCTCTTCGGTGCTACTCAATATTACTCATATTTTCCTAGTAAGTGCTAATAAAGCCTTTTGAATACGGCCCTTCAAAACTGAAATTTACTGGCTGTGTTTATAAAGGATAATAACGAAGAATTTTAGCATCTCGTGTGTTTTCTACAGATCGAATAATTCCACTTTTAGTCGCAATTAACTGTACTGCAGTGAGGAAACCTTAAAACGAGCGCAAATACATTTAATGCGCAACATGTGTCATGTTAGGTAAGAAAACTGTGCTTTGACTGATGGTATTCCATGCAGACGACACTGTTAAATACCGTCTCGCCTTTTTACTTCTAGGCTTGATATGGGGCACTATCGCATGTACGGGCAAAAGTAAAGATTACTCTCACATGGAAAACTGAAAACTTTATTTTCATAGACATAACAGGCGTTCTATGTGTACTTATGTCCTCGTTTTCCTTGTGCATTATAGTCGCAAACGTAATCAGAATTAAACGCCGAACGAGTGTCTCTTCAGTGAAAACTGGAGACGAACGGTGTCAAAATTGTAGAGACGGTAGAGGTATTCTGGGATAAGGAAGTAATTTAGGAAATCAGTGTTTCAGGAGGTATAAATGAATATTACATGGGATTCAGATGTCTACTAACTGATTGTGTTCCACAACAAACAACTGGATTCCGTTTCGACTTTGTCGGTACTACCTTGAAGAAAGAAAATACACAATCGTCTATGATGGAATTTGCCAATCATGATGATTGCCGGATTTGCACCATTATGTGGTACAGGATCTTGAAGATATGTGCTTCACATTTGGTACTGTTGGATCTAATTTCTGGAAGGACGAGCGCACTGACAAAAGTTTCGCAAAAATGCCAAAAGTTTCGCAAAAGCCGTCATCCTAACGGGAAATCAGCGAGGCTTACGAGAAACTGGGACGTTCAAGTGACACATAGCAGTTCAATAATGACAGCAAAGAACAGTTTTTCTCAGTGGAATATGTGGAAATTGTTTTATTGTGTGGGAATAAATTCATCAGTAATCATCCGGCAACTTCTCCGTGAAATGCACACTTCCAGAAATAAAATAGGGGAGTACTGGTAGAGCAGCCTACTATACTTTTATCATAAACAACATGTTAAAGCAATGATTTTGAACCTAGAGTTAAATTCTGTCAATGTATTAAACAGCCGAACCTCCAACAATTTCAGTTGTTCACGGGAGCCGGCCGGTGTGGCCGAGCGGTTCTAGGCGCTACAATCTAGAACCGCGCGACCACTACGGTCGCAGGTTCGAATCCTGCCTCGGGCATGGACGTGTGTGTTGGTTAGGTTTAAGTAGTTCTAAGTTCTAGGGGACTGATGACCTCAGCTGTTAAGTTCCATAGTGCTCAGAGCCATTTAAACCATTTGTTAACGGGAGAGGGCTCTTTCGACCGTGGTGGTACTTTCAACTGTCACAGTAGTCATACGAGGGTGATGAAAATCCATACGCCAAACACGTTTCAGATCACAGGTAACGTTTACGATATCTGGTGTTCATTCGAAAAGTGGCGCCACAATTATTTATTTTTTGGTCTGCGAGGGGATGTAACTGCAACATCTCAGTTCGATATTAACATCTGTGAGCAGTTGAGCAACAGATAACCTCATCGTTGGATTGTAAGGTGAGGAACTGTCCCATGACCTAAATGGTTGCCGGATCTTCATTCCATAGATTTTGTCCCAACACGGCCACTCAATAGTAGGTTGTGCATGAAACTTCCGTAAGAACTGGAGGTGAACTTGTAGGTGGCGTCAGAACCGATTGCTTCATTGTACAATAGACAACTGGGATATCTGAGAGAGTACTGGGAAATTCTACGTTGCAATCATCCATTGCGTCTCCAGGTCGCCACTACGAATAATTGCTATGAGTTTAAGTTATTGCTGTAAGACGTACATTGTTCGTGTCATTAAAAACTAAACATTCGTTTCCGACAGTTTATTATTTGTCTCAAGGTACTCAGTGTAGGATCATCTTTTGTCTGTATAATTTTGAGCTTAAAATTATTGGATATCCTATGCAACTCATAGCGTGGTACTCTCGAGATCATCAGGGAGAAGCAGAGACAATAGAGACTGTGAACTGCAGATTGAATACGGCTGTTGGAGCGAACATATTTGCAGGAGGCGGGAAACGGTGGATATTCGCTTTGGGAGGAGCAGGTGGAACATGAGAGGTTGCGAGCCAGATGGACATATCTGTCAGCCCGCATCTGCCGGCCGAGGGGGAGCCGCTCCCATTTCCTGTCGCACATTCCCACTGCCACGCCCACCCTTTTGCCGTTAAATAGCCGACGTCGCCTCCGCAGAACTGCCCTATTTTGGACTCCAGCCTGCGATAGGAGGGTGGCACTCTTCACAAATGGTCTGCAAGATTTTCATGCAGAGATATCTGAAAAGAGAGGGAATAACTCAGACGAGTTGGGCAGGAGGGAAATACTTTCCATAACAGTGCAGAGAAGTGCTCCAGAGATGGGCGTAGAATCCAAGTGGGAGAAGGACATAAATGACGTATTTCCATGCGTTTCACAGCACACTGACAACACGCTCTGGCAGTGATTCACAATAGGGTGTAAGTAATCTCGAAATGCTCTTGCAAGCCATCATTAATAGAAAAAAAATATATCGAGCAATTCAATGGCCACTTCAGAGTTAAACGGTAGTGAAGAAAGTCTAATTTGTATGTATCATGTACGCAGTGTTGGCCCAGTTTTGGACATCAGACTTGGACGATTGGTTTATGCAGTATGAGTAAGGGCGCTACAGTAATACTCAAAAATGCATGTAGCGTGTCCTGTTTGAAGACGTTGTGTTTCACGTTCCTATTTAGTCATATTTTTGACGAGATATCTGAAAATGGTAAAGAAGAAATAAAAATGATATTGGAGAAATATGTACACTCAATATTGTTTGGTAAAATCTTTTTCTTGTTATACTAAACACTTGCAATTAATTTACCTTTTTAATTAATCATACTTCATGGAAGATCTAACATCGGTCGCAGATCGTGCCTCCTACAACAAAGACAACAGATTTTAATCTCAGAATTACCATCCGTGTGGCACAGATTTAGATTTCAAAAATGGTTCAAATGGCTCTGAGCACTATGGGACTTAACATCTATGGTCATCAGTCCCCTAGAACTTAGAACTACTTAAACCTAACTAACCTAAGGACATCACACAACACCCAGCCATCACGAGGCAGAGAAAATCCCCGACCCCGCCGGGAATCGAACCCGGGAACCCGGGCGTGGGAAGCGAGAACGCTACCGCACGACCACGAGATGCGGGCTATTTACATTTCTAGGAGAATTATAGAGCATACACTACGTTCATAAACAGTGAAGTACATTGAATAAACAGCCTCCTACATAAAAGCAAAAATGCATTCTGAAAACACTGGAGATGAGAAATCTAATTCCCTTTTGTACACAGTGTCCGTAAAAATCATAGGTCGAGATAAAATGGTTTAATCATAGGGTGGTTTGAGAAAAAAAGTGGGACAGGTCTGCTGCTCCTATTGAGGTAATATACCAGCTCAGACAGAATTATAACGGGAGATGATGCAGTTTCTTCCAAAATTATCCTTTACTTCCATAATCGAAGCTTTCACTGTTCGGTATGTACATAGCAAATTTTGGCGCAGTACGCTCCAAAAAATACGTCAAGATTCGGATAAATACCTCACCAGTGTTCACTGATTTCTTTGAAATGCACAGCACATAAGGAATTTAACAAAATACACGTGAATCGCCGTGGGATACTGTATCATTTCCGTGATACCAAATGCAGCGCCATCGTCAACATCTTACGTATATATTGCTTTCGTTGGCTGAAAAGTGACGAAATAAGTTTGCAGTAACGCTACCCTGATCGGAAGCTCCCGCTTTAAAGCAAACCCAGAACGTCCCCACCAAACACTTTGTCTCTACTAAAAATAAAATAATTTTTCAGTCTGTCGCATTCCACGGACTGGGCTGAAAGGTTTTCCTCAGAACTACATTTAATTCCACGACATGTCGCAGTCGTATCCTGTATCGAATTTTATTAACGCGTTACAGATTACCAGTTTTCTGTCCAGATACTACTGCTACTACAGTTTGAAACGTTCCTTTCATCTCTTCCAAGGAGAAGCCGTTGCGTCACGCTAATTGTACTTGCGGCTGCGGCCAGGATTTGCGTCAGTTTCGCTTTGAGCCACAAGACATGACTGAACTTGTTGATACTCCAAAACCAGTTCTTAATTTGTTGTAGCAATCTAATTACGTTCGGCAAGATTCCGAGATCCGACTGCAGCGGCCTCCAACTGGTCCCTGGCAACTTACGCCGAAAATGCCGTCAGAGAGAAGAAAACGATACTATTGCAAAGTCACTTTCATTTAACATTATCTACAGCTACCTGATGGCCCCACTCTCTTTTGTTAGCCTTCTTCGTACGGAGTGTATGAACGCTCCCTAAACCCCAAACTCGGATATAAAAACAGAAAATAGTTAAGGAGATTTCCACGCTCTCATAAAGGAGCACATATCAAATTATTGGAGCTACGACTGTCTGTGAAAAGTAGCACTGTTGAAAACAAAAGATCACTAAGTAATGCTGCACAGCGTAAAGAACCACCGCCCTTCTGGAGGGCACACTACTTGATTTCGCTAGCTGTTTCTTCAGTCAGGCGTTTCAGTCAATCATCTTCTGCATTAGATTGCAGTCAGTTTCATACGCCATTGCTTGCTTCCACTATAGCATTCCTCTGCGAAGTGCTGCTTCCCTTTAAGACTTTTCAAACGTTTATTTCAAACCAGTGCTGGAAAACAACTGCCCTCTTGGCTAGCCCTAAGCCAGCCCAGTAGATTCCGATCACAAACAGCTTAGACGGATTACAGAAAGACTGATCTACCTCATGCAGGCTGTGGAAAGCTCCTTTCCACTTTGTGCTGGAAACGGGCTCATGAGTCCGCAAGAAGCAAGAGGTCTACGCCTTGGAGAAACCAAGAAGCTACAATTTTACCTAAAGTACCGCTATGGTTTAGCTCTGTAAGGCATTTCGTGAACCACCTACTCGTTGATTACTGTCAGGCTTTTTAAGTCTTTGACTCCTAACAAAGCCTTATCTCCAGCAATCGTTCTTACAAGTATTATTTTTTCTTCTGATCAAAAAGACTGTTCTCAGCGTTGCATGTACTCCGAAATTCGCTATCTACGTATCTATTCTGCCACAGAACTACACCTAACTTCCCTCACAGCCCACCAAAATTCGTTGTTTATTGCGCATCGATATTATCCTAGTGCCTCAAGAACTCTCTTCTCTGACATTGCACCTTCAGTCTTAACATCAAGCTGTCCTACCGCAGGGAACGTCTTAGCGCCATGCCTATTAAATCACTTGGACGCCTTGTAATGTATCAGCGCTTGCATTGTCGTTACAGAATCAAACACCTAGAAAATTTCCATTGCTGTTAAATTCCACGGAACTGTGTTGCCTGGTCATGTTTGTACGCAGAGGTGCTGGCCGCAGAGGGATTCTGAACACTGTTTAGGACATTCGGAACAGCGAGGTTCGTGTTTCCATTCGTCTCACCAGAATGATAAACTCAGTGCTTTCCCTAATTCACTTCAGGCAAATGCTGAGAAGGATTACTGCCGCTTCCCTCTGCAGTTGAGATAGTCTCTCAACGACGAGACAGTAAAGACTTTTTTAAACAACTGAGCAAAACTCTTCTTAATAAGCGCTTCTAATTTTCAAGATCACCCTGAATCTGAACTGTACCTAGTGAATTCCTACAACTAGATGTGTCTTTTCCTATGTTGCACAAATAAACAGTCTCGACTTGTCTCATTCAGTGACAGATGTTACCCGCAATAACTTTCGCAAAATGGTTCACTTATTATTGTCTGCATCCGTTACCCACTAGGAGGCCAATGTACAGTCTAGAAGACAGTTGCAATAACACCTTCGAGAGGGAATTATCAGTTGTCGTTACAGTTGTTACTCTGTTACTGCTCGATATAACAGAGAAGTAAAAGATGCGTGAAACAGAACGTGACTGTGGTGCACTGAAGGGATTTCACACGACCCAGATAATGTTTTTCTTATTTTCTATTTTTTGACTCTTAATTATACGCTGTTTCCCGGTAATATCTTAATTTATTAGTCGTGAAGCACCACCTTGACGTAGAGAATGATTTAACTGTCTCACGCTGTTGTGTTGATGCTAAATTACGTTCCATGTAGCGTGTGTTCTTCTTCTCGTAGCTTATATATATGTCTTCAGCTGTTTTCTATAAAGAACTGGAGGCGAACATCGAGAGATTATCAATTATTTGCGACAGCTCTCATCTCTTTTATTACGACCTGTTTGCTGACGCATAAAATTACCGTTATGTATATTGCCGATCGAGAAAACTGTTGCATAACAAGTTCATCCTTTTCATTCTGTCATTTACATTAAACAGCTACGGGGCTGGAGGCGTTCACCATAGCACAAATCACACAGAGATGTCGCTAAAAGCAACAGGGAATTGCCTTTGCCAGTAATATATGCGTCGAATATCTGTGGCTTGCGTGCAGAGCCAAAGTTGTGTGCTGTTCGATACTGTATAACTGCGGAAGGTACTCATGCATGAGCAGGAGGACAGAGAACCGGGAGCAAATTTCCCGCTCGATTTATATAGAGAATAAGGGATATCTGACTTATACCGATTGCCGAACGTACCCCAAACAATTATGGCGTGCCACCGGCTATAAACTGCTTTCACCTAAGTTACCACGCTGATTAGTTGATGTAACATTGATCTTGATGACGTAATGAAATATAATCTATTCCAGGAATAGCCTCTCCGATCACTGCGTCATACTGAAAATAATATTGTTTTTATGAAAGATATTTCTTAAGAGATTTTCAAAAGATGGGGGTAAATTAAATGTGGATCTGCGAATTTATTTGTCGGCGAATTACGTAGACAGTAGGGATTAGTGTTTACCATACTATCGACGAGGAGATGACCAAAGAATGTACAAGGATGATAAAATCGGCCTTTCTCTTTCAAAACAACAACTCAAGCATTTCCGTTATGCTGTTTAGGAAAATAACGTGAAACGTAAATGTGGGGGATCCCCAATCGGAGGCATCGTCTCCAAAAAAGACAACTGGTTCAGTACGTCTAGGTTACTTCATCTAAACATCGGAGCTGAGGATCCTTTCACAAGATAAATTCGGCGTTCACTGTGGAAGTAATTAGTTTCTGATCACGAGTCCGCATTTACTGAATAAACATATATCAGCGGACGTCCGCATTCGCAAAACTGAACTATTTGTAGTCTCGATTCTGCTCCAAAATATACACTCCTGGAAATTGAAATAAGAACACCGTGAATTCATTGTCCCAGGAAGGGGAAACTTTATTGACACATTCCTGGGGTCAGATACATCACATGATCACACTGACAGAACCACAGGCACATAGACACAGGCAACAGAGCATGCACAATGTCGGCACTAGTACAGTGTATATCCACCTTTCGTAGCAATGCAGGCTGCTATTCTCCCATGGAGACGATCGTAGAGATGCTGGATGTAGTCCTGTGAAACGGCTTGCCATGCCAATTCCACCTGGCGCCTCAGTTGGACCAGCGTTCGTGCTGGACGTGCAGACCGCGTGAGACGACGCTTCATCCAGTCCCAAACATGCTCAATGGGGGACAGATCCGGAGATCTTGCTGGCCAGGGTAGTTGACTTACACCTTCTAGAGCACGTTGGGTGGCACGGGATACATGCGGACGTGCATTGTCCTGTTGGAACAGCAAGTTCCCTTGCCGGTCTAGGAATGGTAGAACGATGGGTTCGATGACGGTTTGGATGTACCGTGCACTATTCAGTGTCCCCTCGACGATCACCAGTGGTGTACGGCCAGTGTAGGAGATCGCTCCCCACACCATGATGCCGGGTGTTGGCCCTGTGTGCCTCGGTCGTATGCAGTCCTGATTGTGGCGCTCACCTGCACGGCGCCAAACAAGCATACGACCATCATTGGCACCAAGGCAGAAGCGACTCTCATCGCTGAAGACGACACGTCTCCATTCGTCCCTCCATTCACGCCTGTCGCGACACCACTGGAGGCGGGCTGCACGATGTTGGGGCGTGAGCGGAAGACGGCCTAACGGTGTGCGGGACCGTAGCCCAGCTTCATGGAGACGGTTGCGAATGGTCCTCGCCGATACCCCAGGAGCAACAGTGTCCCTAATTTGCTGGGAAGTGGCGGTGCGGTCCCCTACGGCACTGCGTAGGATCCTACGGTCTTGGCGTGCATCCGTGCGTCGCTGCGGTCCGGTCGCAGGTCGACGGGCACGTGCACCTTCCGCCGACCACTGGCGACAACATCGATGTACTGTGGAGACCTCACGCCCCACGTGTTGAGCAATTCGGCGGTACGTCCACCCGGCCTCCCGCATGCCCACTATACGCCCTCGCTCAAAGTCCGTCAACTGCACATACGGTTCACGTCCACGCTGTCGCGGCATGCTACCAGTGTTAAAGACTGCGATGGAGCTCCGTATGCCATGGCAAACTGGCTGACACTGACGGCAGCGGTGCACAAATGCTGCGCAGCTAGCGCCATTCGACGGCCAACACCGCGGTTCCTGGTGTGTCCGCTGTGCCGTGCGTGTGATCATTGCTTGTACAGCCCTCTCGCAGTGTCCGGAGCAAGTATGGTGGGTCTGACACACCGGTGTCAATGTGTTCTTTTTTCCATTTCCAGGAGTGTATTTCGATGCATATTCGTCATTCGCCGTGCATGTCCTATATTTACGGACATAAATTTCTTTCCAAAAGTGATTTGGCATAAAATGGGAGAATATGTAAAATAAAGGTTACCCACTGAGGATGACGCAGCTGTATTGAAACAGATTTAGGTCATCAAAACGACGAAAATAGTTGGGACTTGCAAAAACGGACCTCTACAAGTGTGTTAAACCGTTGATATCATTTGCCTCTTCTGATAATCTTCACGTCCTTGAAGGACAAAACGGTCCCATAACAGTTCTGTGCCTTCTTCAGTTTAAGAATGTGTATTGACGGCGACCAAGAAACCAAACACATATTTTAATAACATCAAACTTCTTTTGGCAACGTCTGCTGTCTGGAGGTTCTGTGATGACGGCTTGGCATACACCTTACTCATTCGCTAAGTATTTCTGTTTCACTGTTGAGTGTTTTGTGGCCTTCCTTCGGAAGACTGGTTAGATGCAGGTCTCCATGCTAGTCTATCCTGTCTGTGTCTCTCCTTTTCTACGTAACTACTGCGATCCGCATCCACTGGAACCCGCTTACTGGTCTCCATCTACAAGAAATGGCTCTGAGCACTACGGGACTTAACTTCTGAGGTCATCAGTCCCCTAGAACTTAGAACTACTTAAACCTAACTAACCTAAGGACGTCACACACATCCATGCCCGACTCCATCTACCCCTATACTTCCTTCCTTTATCAAACTGACAATTCCTTGATGCCTCAGGATGTGTCCTGTCAACCGATCCCTACTTTTAGTCAAGTCGTGGCATAAATTTCTTTTCTCCTCATTGTGATGCAGTAGCTCCTCATTAATTGTCCGGTCTACCCCCTTTACATTGAGCATTCTCCTGTGGCACCACATTTCAAAAAGCTTGTATTCTCTTCTTGTTTGGACTGTTTACTGCCTACGTTTCACTTTTGTATTCCAGGCAAATACTGTCAGAAACCACTTTGTAACATTTAAATTTCTGTTCACTGTTAACAAATTCCTATTTTTCAGAAACGCTTTTCTTGCTATTGGCAGTATACATTTTATACCGTCTCTGCACCGGAAACTATGAGCTTTTTATTGCCCAAATTGAAAAATTCATTTGTCTCATTTCCTAATTAAATCCCCTCAGTCTAATTTAGCTCGACTGCTTCTCATTACCCTTGTTTCAAGTTCCACTCATCATCATCATGCACATAAAGGCAACGCTTTGTTGACGAGCCACAATTCTCTGTCCCTCGCCACATTAACCATTTAGATATTCTTGCTGCAGTACATTTCATTGATAACACTTTATAATATTGATGTTTTGGGTCCGCCTATGGATATCTTCCCTGGATTTGACCTTTTGATGTGTGTTTTATCGTGCTGTTATGTCGAGTTAGATATCCATTTGATTTAGTTTTCCTTCTATCACGTTAATCAGTTCCCTTTCTCTTTCATCTCTTACTATTTTTTATTACATTTTCTATCAATCTAGCATCTTCCCGTGGCTCTCCTCCTCATTCACATGTCTACTGCTTCTATTTTTTAAAAAAATTTCTTATTTTCCCAAGGTCCGCCCTATATAATAATGGCATAAAACTCTACAAATAAATGTCTTTGTGACTTTTTTCTTTTTTCTACGTCAAGGTGTAATAAAACTCCTTAATAAGCGACTCTTATTTCTAAAAGCTTGTTTATAAATTTATTTACGGACTTTAGTATCTTACTGCCCATTTTAATGTTTGCCTTTAGTAGTCAGTTCGATTTATCTGTTACTATTATTTTAGTTTTGGTTGCGTTTATTATCAGTTTGTGGGTGTCTAGTGCATTTCGCTGTAATAGCCAACAAATATTCTTCGTAATGAGAACCAAAACGAAATTTCTGCTGGCGCTAGTCGTTATACGAAATTCTCCCTTTATCTGTTACTATTATTTTAGTTTTGGTTGCGTTTATTATCAGTTTGTGGGTGTCTAGTGCATTTCGCTGTAATTGCCAACAAATATTCTTCGTAATGAGAACCAAAACGAAATTTCTGCTGGCGCTAGTAGTTATACGAAATTCTCCCTGAAAATCTTATTAGATGATTCCACTCAAACACCACATACACTTAAGTACATAGGGCGTTCAATAAGTAATACAACACATTTTTTTCTGAAAACAGATCCATTTTTAGAATGCCAGTACACTACATTATTCCCCATTATTTTGTCTAAAAAGCGTACTTTTCAACATAATTTCTGTTCTATGCGGCGGCCTTACGCCACGTTACTGAGAGCGCCTGTATGTCAGCATGGCACCACACTGAAATGAAACGATCGTATGGCATTGATGGTCTGGAGTCCCCAGCTGGGGAAGTTCGGAGGCCGCCTTGCAAGTCTTTTTAGCTGACGCCACAGTAGGCGTCTAGCGTGTCGACCATGGTGGAATGATACGACAACACAGCACCCGACCGCAGAAAGTCTCCGAACTGACCCGGAAGCGAACCTGGGTCCGTTGCCTGGCAATCAGACGCGCAGATCACTCAACTAAGGAGGACGTCTTGCTGCATCAATAACTTCCCCTTCATCCACAGTGTGCAGCGAGGTGTCTGATTGTGAGCCGTGGACCACCTCGCATGAGAATGTACGCATGTTCCAACACTCCAGGAATCACAGCTCCCCTACGGTCGCAGGTTCGAATCCTGCCTCGGGCATGGATGTGTGTAATGTCCTTAGGTTAGTTAGGTTTAAGTAGTTCTAAGTTCTAGGGGACTGATGACCACAGCTGTTAAGTCCCATAGTGCTCAGAGCCATTTTTTTGAATCACAGCTGTGTGCGGCCGGCCGACACGCGGGAGATCGGACGGATTTGCATTGTTGTGATGATGATAGACGCCTCGTCCAACAATTCGCCGTGCTTTTGTTTCCTGCGAGAGACACAATTTTGAAGGGTACGTATAGCGCCGCCACTTATCGGCATTTCATGAATCTATAGAGGCTGAAGCAGGAATATTTCACGATGTTCACAACAAATTCTGAATTTTTCAACCGAAATTAAGAAAAAAAAGAAAAGAAAACCATGGGTTGCTTTATGGATTGAGCGCCCCTCGTACTGGGAAGTAACTTCAGAAGTGGCAGATAAATGGCACCCGATGACTAGATATCAGAACGTTCCTCATACGCTCTACGGAACGTTTTAATTGTCATGAAACCTGAAACTAAACCCGTGTGTTCTGCATCTGGATCACGGTGTCCAGGGTTCGATTCCCGGCCGGGTGGGGGATTTTCTCTGCCGGGGGACTGGGTGTTTGTGTTGTCCTCATCATTTCATTATCATCATCATTCGTGACAGTGGCTAGATTGGAGAGGGTAAAAATTGGACTGTGTAAAAATTGGGACTTTGTGCGGGCGCTGATGACAGCGCAGTTGCGCGCCCCAAAACCCAAACATCATCATCATCATCATCATCATCATCTAATGCCGTGTGAATGGGCTGTGTACATACAGTGCTGGTTAAACTGTGTTACAGTTTTTCGCTTGTGAGAGTGAACGTGGCCTTTTAGATGGCGAATCTATTGTAAACCTGAAGTTTGCTCAGCGCGCAGCGGAAGATACATGCTTGTAATTACTAGGAGTGTATATGAAGTGAAGCATGTGTATCAGGAAGTAACTGTAATGGAACGCTTTATTACAATGATATTGAAAATAAAATGAAAGACAGCAGGCACCTAGTCTAGCAAATGGATGGAATAGGGCCAAGGAAACTTCTTTCTGGATTCCAAGAGAGAATAGAAAATCAAAAGGATGACCTAACGGAAGGAGGATATACGTCATTGGAGGCCATGCAGCAGCAGCGTAGGGCATATTGGTGAAGACCGTTACAGATGATAGTATTCGGAGGCGGCATTTACTCAGGAGTAGATGTCAGATATCTTATGTGATCATTATGATACCATCATAATGCAGGGAAAGGAGCAAATATCTTCCCATTCAAAAACATAAAGTCAGTACAGTAAATTGTTGGATAGAAAATCACTTCGCCTTAATGCCAGGGAGGTTCCTCAGACAGACAATGGCTACTTCGTTTCGCCACCTTTCTCTGATTGAGTGTGTCTTCGTCTCTACTGACTTCGTAGTGCTGGGAATTCTAAAAAATTGTTTTTCGAGCGAAAGGCGTAGAGCTGTTCAAGTGAAGAATATGGCGGCTGAGACGAGACGTGCGTGTGGCGGCCATGACACGGCGCTCCTTCATTAGGGCAGCCACTAGAGGGCCACGTGACGGATGGCAAAGCTCGGCGCACGCTATCGGGAAGCCCTTTCCATTACGGGCCGGCGCCTGGTCTGGCGTAGCCCGGCCCGCTGCAGAGGTTCCCACGCAGATGGCGGCTGCGAGCAAGTCAGCTGGCTCACCGAAAAGCGCTCCTCACGACAATACGCACCAAAGGCCTGCTACAGCGCTCCAACGTCGCGGAAGAACTTCGCAATCGATACCTGTTACGTTACGAATTATTTATTAGGCTGCCTAAAACGGATGTACGTCAATGAAACATTATCTTCACGTAATAACCGGCGCTATTTGTCATGCAACAACTAGGACTTTCGATACAGGAGGTATATATATATATATATATATATATATATATATATATATATATATATATATATATATATATATATATATATATATATATATATATATATTGGTAAGTTACTTGATGGAAGAAATGTTCGGGTTTAACATTTCATCGTCTATAAAGTCATTACCGATGGAGCACAAACTCGGGTTGAGGAAAGGCTTATTGTAGCTGATATGATCCCTAGCTGCTAGTAATATATATTAATGACTGGAGGTTATGTTTATGTAAACCGCCGAATAAACACAGTTTAATTCATGACGTTGTACTGAACTTTTAAGTTTCAAAATATGTGAGTTAACGCATTCGAATATAAGTGAAAATGTATTTCACGCAGATAAACTGAACTTTAAATGAAGAAATATTAATACATATATGCAGTTTCTCAATGACATAACTTTAGAGTCATTAATAAACTAAGTTAAAGACTGATAACCCATTTTTAGTAATATCTTCTACGTTCTGACCTAGATGCGCGTTACGTTATTGTTATATAGTACCACGTACGTTATGAAGCCTAAATGCATCGTTGAAGTTCAGTAATCTGGTGTTTGTCTGAAAATAAGATGTAAGACTCTTATGGCACACACACTTGGCACAGTGGTGTAAAACAAATGCTTCCTCTTTTCCTTTACTGTTGTAGGAGAGGCAAGGAAGGAATGTGTTCTTTATCCCTGGCGCGGCGTCATCTTATGTGCTCTATATGTGGTCGCAACGAATTTTCCAGTAGTGACTTGTTTTGACGATCAGTTAACGTCATCCTTTTTGTTGGTTTTTGTGGCTTAGTAATTACTTTAGTGGGTCAAATGGCTCTGAGCACTATGGGACTTAACTACTGTGGTCATCAGTCCCCTAGAACTTAGTACTACTTAAACCTAACTAACCGAAGGACATCACACACATCCATGCCCGAGGCAGGATTCGAACCTGCGACCGTAGCAGTCGCGCGGTTCCAGACTGCGCGCCTAGAACCGCTAGACCACCGCGGCCGGCTTACTTTAGTGGGACGTCTGCAGAGAGATAAGGTGGAAATGATATTTGCATCTACAGTTAGTATCTGATAGACGTGCTGTGTCTTTACATCATGCAGCCTATGTCCAGCATGTATGATGTGTTTTACAAGCTCGTGTGGAAAGGTGTGAGTCGCACAAAATCCACGCGCAGTGCAGCCGCTGTGCAAAGTAGTCGATCCGGCGTGTGGAATCAAATCTGACCTGAATTAATTTACTTGCCCAAATGTGTTAGTTGATAGAAGAATCATACTATAGCGAGATAAGAGATCAGAAGAATAACGGAAACAAAACAGCCAGCAGTGGCGAAATTCAGCTTTGTGTTAAGGCATAAGACTCCTTTCGAATTCATCGCTACTGAGGAGCGTTCTTATTTGGATGAAAGTATATTATAAAAATCGAACACAGACTGTGTACTGACGCTGAAAGTGAATTAATCGAAATTAGTGTCATTTATTTATGTACAGGGTGTTCCATATACAGAATATGCTTATGTATGTTACACGTTATAGACAGTATATCCCTTGGCTGGATGTTGTAGATGTAAAACTGACGAGTTGCTGACTAAAGAAGCCTAAAGATCACAGTCGGCAAGACGTACTGCAGACGAAATACACTCCATAGCAACAGGGAATTTAATTCAGACTATCCTGCTGCATCTGCCCAGAAAGACTACCTGTAACTAAGAGAAAACATTTATTATTTGTTTTAGACATACGTGTCAACTTAATTGCTGTGTGCTTCATCACTGAAGTTCTTGGTCTCGAGATCTGTTTTCATGTGTCTGAAGGTTATTCTGTCTTGATTATACCAGTGAGTCATAAGTTAAATATAAGACAGTTGTCGCATTTACTCTGTACATGAGGCATTTTCTTCAAGGTACTGTTCACATTTAGAGTTCTAGAGACCCACTATCCCACTAATTTGTAAATCGTATTTCACTTCTTTCTGTAAACAAAGCCAACAAAGAGATATACCTGAACACCACATAATTTGCGTACATTCGCGTTAAAGACAAAGTAAATATGACGCTTAGGTGATAGGAATACATATACAATTCATTGTGAAATAAACGAAGAGATACACTCCTGGAAATGGAAAAAAGAACACATTGACACCGGTGTGTCAGACCCACCATACTTGCTCCGGACACTGCGAGAGGGCTGTACAAGCAATGATCACACGCACGGCACAGCGGACACACCAGGAACCGCTGTGTTGGCCGTCGAATGGCGCTAGCTGCGCAGCATTTGTGCACCGCCGCCGTCAGTGTCAGCCAGTTTGCCGTGGCATACGGAGCTCCATCGCAGTCTTTAACACTGGTAGCATGCCGCGACAGCGTGGACGTGAACCGTATGTGCAGTTGACGGACTTTGAGCGAGGGCGTATAGTGGGCATGCGGGAGGCCGGGTGGACGTACCGCCGAATTGCTCAACACGTGGGGCGTGAGGTCTCCACAGTACATCGATGTTGTCGCCAGTGGTCGGCGGAAGGTGCACGTGCCCGTCGACCTGGGACCGGACCGCAGCGACGCACGGATGCACGCCAAGACCGTAGGATCCTACACAGTGCCGTAGGGGCCCGCACCGCCACTTCCCAGCAAATTAGGGACACTGTTGCTCCTGGGGTATCGGCGAGGACCATTCGCAACCGTCTCCATGAAGCTGGGCTACGGTCCCGCACACCGTTAGGCCGTCTTCCGCTCACGCCCCAACATCATGCAGCCCGCCTCCAGTGGTGTCGCGACAGGCGTGAATGGAGGGACGAATGGAGACGTGTCGTCTTCAGCGATGGGAGTCGCTTCTGCCTTGGTGCCAATGATGGTCGTATGCGTGTTTGGCGCCGTGCAGGTGAGCGCCACAATCAGGACTGCATACGACCAAGGCACACAGATCCAACACCCGGCATCATGGTGTGGGGAGCGATCTCCTACACTGGCCGTACACCACTGGTGATCGTCGAGGGGACACTGAATAGTGCACAGTACATCCAAACCGTCATCGAACCCATCGTTCTACCATTCCTAGACCGGCAAGGGAACTTGCTGTTCCAACAGGACAATGCACGTCCGCATGTATCCCGTGCCACCCAACGTGCTCTAGAAGGTGTAAGTCAACTACCCTGGCCAGCAAGATCTCCGGATCTGTCCCCCATTGAGCATGTTTGGGACTGGATGAAGCGTCGTCTCACGCGGTCTGCACGTCCAGCACGAACGCTGGTCCAACTGAGGCGCCAGGTGGAAATGGCATGGCAAGCCATTCCACAGGACTACATCCAGCATCTCTACGATCGTCTCCATGGGAGAATAGCAGCCTGCATTGCTGCGAAAGGTGGATATACACTGTACTAGTGCCGACATTGTGCATGCTCTGTTGCCTGTGTCTATGTGCCTGTGGTTCTGTCAGTGTGATCATGTGATGTATCTGACCCCAGGAATGTGTCAATAAAGTTTCCCCTTCCTGGGACAATGAATTCATGGTGTTCTTATTTCAATTTCCAGGAGTGTAGTTGGTGAGGATAAATGCATCAAAAAGTACCCATTTTATAAGAGACGACCAGAATGTTGCAACTGAAGTTTGCATCGTCGTCATCATGATGGCCATTGTGATTAACATTTTATTCCTGCTCTTGTTCTTCTTGTCCTAGTTTGAACTTAAATCGCTATGATCAATGATCTAACCTTTCCCAACACGATCTGCAGTTTCTTCCCATTTTGAATTATAAGCTATATTTTGCTACATCGCTACCGCATTTTCCTTTCATGTAATTTGGACAAGCTTAGACGCACTATTTTAGCTTTCCGTAAAGATAATGTATTCCAAGAAGAAGCATCAAATTTCCTCATTTTGACAAATCGTGATGACACAGAGCTAAGACACCGGCCACGTATTCGAGAGAGCGTGGGTACGAACGGCGGGATGGTTCGTATGAAAAGGACACGCTTGATATTCTTTACTAACACGAGCTTCAACGGGGCCGTCGGCGATGTTGCGCCAAACCGCAACATTCTTCCTTCCTTGTACGTTTTTTATTGTTCTATCATGTCTCTGCTGAAAACGTGCTAAATTCATAACAGCTCTAATTATTAATCAGTGCGCCTTTTCATCACAGCTAGCGAAAATAAAGCTAAAATAACTAGGCGACACTCTTATCGAACGTCTTTGAAATCTGGCCTCTCAGATTTGATTGACGTAAACACCAAATCTTCTCTGGCCCTAGCCGTGCGTGCGATATACGAAATCCTGGTGGCACTAAAATGAACTTCAAATGTTCGATCACGGAGGTGAAGTGTGATCGCACTTTATTTGCAGCCTACCTGTACCGTGTAAAGGAGACATCGTATTTCACGAGACTTTTTAGATCAGACTTACGATGAGTCATGGGACTCCAAGTGCATTGATATGAAAATTGTTTCAGTGTTTGCAGACGTAATAAAAAATATATAATATTTCAGTTTACTTGACACATTAATTACTAGTGTACTTGCCTTGAAACAAAAATTAATATATATCATTCAACATTACTACCGACTATCAATACTTGTAAACTATTCACATGTATATGAATAAAATACAGTTTTCTTACTTTATGTAATATTACCAGTTATATTCCCGTTAACGTAAAACGTTTTTAGCCTTTTCTAAAGTCCACCTGAAAGAAAAGCAATGCACAATCCCTGCACAATTATATTTCTGAAATCCTTTTTGTAGAACAATCCACAATCTCTCCTTTGAAAAAATTCGTTGGGCACGTCGTTCTAAGGAAAAAAATCCCTCTTCCAGGATTAATTCTCTCTCTCTCTCTCTCTCTCTCTCTCTCTCTCTCTCTCCAGTTCAGATGAAGCTTTCTGCTGGCGATTACTATTATCTCCTCTTCTGTGATGTACCATCACAATGCTCAAACAGCGAGCCTGGCACTTCCTCATGACTCATACTCCCAATGTAAAACTCATTTAATTACAGTTACACTTAATTTCCATCGTATCATTTGCACAATCAGTACAGTAATTAGTTTCGATTAACTAGGTGACCTTCACATCGATGTTTATGCAACGAGTCATATCACATTCGTGTTGATGTGCATACGTCACTAACAAGAAATAATATGAAGAAGTTTTTCAGTTTAAAACTGTGATGTACAGAGTCATGTAAGTAACCAAGTCAGCAGAAGGTTACGACTGGTTGAACTGGCGGATCCATAGACCTGAATAAGTTTCTGTTTGACAGAAATTAGTAACTACTTTATCAACAATAAAACCGAGAAAGTGGAAAATAAAGCTTTAATTTTAATGCAGTTCTAGCTCTCTTCCCGATAAATAAGACGAAAGTAGTGAAAATGTATAATTTGATCATGAGTGTGAGTTCTTTTCATAACTTCGTCCTCAGTGATATTCCAGTTATTTAACGCGAGGGTTTAAATTTGTCAGTCTTATTTTTGCTTGTGCATTGATTAACTGTACGGCTTCCCTTTTGTAAAACACCCAGTTTATACTTACTAGGAAAACGAAGTCCTTAGATGGCAAATGCTCTGTTGTGAAAGAAACATCCTTTTCTATAAGAAGACTGCTTCTGTCTCAGGAGGAAACCGGGAAGAGGTCACACTACTCGGAACGCATCTCTCGGACGATGATATTACGCGCCCTGTGAGCGCGGAAATTTTCTTCGCATTATTATGCCGTGAAAATTTCCACGCTCCGACTGTATACTGCATCTATGGGATAACTCGTTTCGTAGAAGGCATTTTTCCGAATTAGCCTGTCACTGGGATGTTGTGTCGGCTGGAACCAGCAGCGTATTAAGAGAGCGCCCCAGGCGCCGGGAGCGGCCAGTGGGGAGCGGGCTCGCTTGATGAGAGCACAGATTTACGCCGGCTCGGCTCGGAATGTGGGCGCGCGATAGCATTGTACAGGCCCGCCTGCTGCCTAAAAAAACGTGTCTCTGCTAATAGCGTCACCCGGCGGAACGCGTTATTAGCTGATCACATCGACGAGAAGCCCCACTCAACGACACTCGCAGCACTAATGTGACCGATTACGTACATCTTTCGAATTTACAAGGGTAAAGCACACATGTCGTAGCCAGTAACAAAAGTTCCTTTAGGATTTCCATTGCTCAGTACAGCTATTTCAATATATCTGGCAAAAAATTAAAACAAGAAGTTACGTCTGCATCTCCGTCCATACACGCTGTTTGTGTAAGAATAGAAATTATTTTAAGAGGTGGTAGCATAGTCTGATTCGAATGAAACATTCTGTATAACATGTGTTCAGTTTTTATTGGTTACAGAGATGCAGCTGTTAGAATGTAACCCAAACATATACTCACGGCAGATGTTAAAAAAAAGCTAATGACTTAGTTCAAAGTGGATTTCCATAAATTTGATCTTGAATGCACTTTCGAATTCTTTTGATAACATCACATGTAGCTCTTCTAAGGCTGTCTTCCGTTATCTTACTAGTGCTGCAGTATTCGTAGTACAAACGATCAACTGGTCTCTTCTGCATGTTATTCATTGGCAGACTTCGTCTTTCGACCATACTCACAGGCAAAAATCTAAAAGGGGTAACGTCCGGAGATAAATCTGTGCAGAAATTCAGCGCGTGCTTCTTAAAAGACCACGTTCTACCAACAGAATAACGTCTTCTACTTCATCCGGAATCATCCTCCGTTCACAGTTGATTAATTCGTGACGTGTGTGCTGCGACGCTCAGCACATACTTACCTGTAACGGATTGCCCCTATACCCTGTCTGCACGAGCACCAAGCAGCAGCATTTGTGCGTGCAACACAACACATCTTAATGTAGAAGATCCCTTCCCGTGACTTTTGGCCACGCAGCTTATTTCCCTCTTTACTTATTCAAAATTTCAGACTCAAATTACGGAAGTTTTCATTCAAAACAAGCGTTAGACCCACTAAAAATCTGCTCATAGCCTCCACACTTTTGACAGCTGGAAATCTGTATAGTACACTTGATCTTCCGTTCACTGTATAAGTCAAATTGAAAAGTGTAAGAGAACATCCATCGCACCACATTACATATTTCTGTTGTTTGGTAATTATTGTTTTATTTTTCTTGTACCAGTGAAGCCTCCTTCTTTTTCATTAATCTATGTTATATATGTTGCATTAATATCAGTTCTGACACGAATGACTTTCTATGCAGTTCATGTCGTTCTGGTTTATTTGACACTCGTTTCTCTCAATGTCGAATAAAAGCAGCAGTTGGTTTCGTGTCTGCGGGAATCTCATAATAGATGTAATGTTACGGTAATGAGAGAAGCTGAAGAATTGACTTAAAATTTGTGCCATAGCTGGGATTCGAACCTGGGTCTCCTTCTTTATCAGACAGGAATACTAGCCATTACAAGACCACACCACTATAGTTAACATCGGTGCACGGAGCACTCTAGTGTAACGCCCTGCCTAACACAAACATCAGTTTACATCATGTCTTCGATCGTCACATAACATATTTCCATTGTTTGGTAATTATGGTTTCATTTTTCTTGTACCAGTGAAGCCTTTTTTTCTCATTAACCTAGATTATAGACGTTCCAGTAATATCAGTTCTGGTACGAATGAATTTTTATGCAGTTCCTTTCGCTTTGGTTTATTATAAGATCTAGAGATGTAATCTTCTTTAATACCTTCCTGACTGTCAGAAGATTAGCATTTCTTTCACTACTGTATTTGTCAGCTGAAACTATCGTGTAACCTTTATCTGCTGCCATGGTTCTAGATAACTGTTGCCGGCGTACTGTTTACTTTCAACGCTTTCACTAATTTTAGATTGCAACGGTAAAAGAAAGAATATCGACATTGTTTTACAGACAAACGAACAAACAAGCTCCGGAAATGCCATGTACGTAACATGTTGTTTACGTTATCTGTCTAAATTCTGCAAGTGGGGAACATCAACAACAATTCCAAAAAGGAAGATTTACCAGAAGAACCTATTGGTATTTGTCTTAAGCCATTTGAGGAATCCACAGAAGACCTAGGTCTGGGGATCTGGAAGGTTAGGTACGCTAGAAATAGTACAGATGTGATATGCTGTCCATTACAGCCAATATTCGTCACGCTTTAATCGATAGCACACTCTGTTAAGTGTGTAGGTGAACGATAGCGGAGCTAACAGTCAGTGGAAAAGTCGTTCCGAGTGAGTGCTGAGTATTATGCCCAACATTTGGGCATCTGACCTTCTCATGTCAACAAAACGCATCGACGAAAGTGGAGCGAGTGTGCTGTGAAAAGACTTCCGACATTTGTATTATGGGAGAGCTTGTGGTAATTGTGCGCCTGAGAGGCGGCGTCGAGTGCGGCCCCGGCGAGTGCTCTCCGGGAAGCTTATGGCAAAGTGGTGTATCCACAGCTGCAGTTCCCAGGCCCGCCTTCCCTTGTTTTCTTTAACTCCATCAGCAAGCCGAGCGCGCTTTCCCGATTGTGCGCCTGTCCCACCGACCGGCTACAGAATGACTACTCGCTCCCGAGAGCTGGCCACGCGAGCTAGCAAAAGAATTACGAGAAATAAAGGCAAAAAGTGAAGCAGCAACTGTCGAGAACGATTAAATGTCACAAATATATCTCAGTCATCTACCGTGTTCACTAATAATTTCAGCTGTCGACGTCTTAATGTTAACAGTAATCGTTTTTCAATAATGCACCGTGAATTTGGCGTATTTTACAGCGAAGAATTTGCAACAACGAGCTACTGTTTCAGTTGATAGACATGTTTTCTTACCTCTTACTGGTTTCATATGTTTTTACAGCCTTCTGCGGAAGTCGTACATTTATGCTTACACAACAGAAAGAAAACAGGAGCCCTGTTTGCTCTTAATACCCGCCCCTTTTTCTGTCTTATCCGCGTGACTACGGAAATGGTAGCAAAGTGATTTGCGAATCTAATTTTTATGTCTCTCTCAGTTTACAGTACATATTACTTTCAAAATGTTTCAGTATCAAAGGAAATACAACACGCATGCTCGCGTATTAGCACACACACACACACACACACACACACACACACACACACACACACGCACGCACAGAGACACACTCTCACATAATACATGGAATCTACATATGTGAGTTCAACCCCTATGTACCACCAATATTTATGTAGAGTAAAATTATCATCCAACTTCAGTGTCTTAATTTCTTACGAAACCATGACCGTTGAACGAAAATGAAATGCTGTAACACTAAAGAAAAACTGGCTGTGAATACTTTTGAAATAATTGTGGAAAGTTATTATTATCAACACTTGTATAAAAATAGTGTACGCTAAGTAGCTGCATCGATCAAAACTGTCATATGAACTGTCAGAATGAATTGACCAAATTATTCCGCTAATTGTGGAAACAATTATTTGCTTTAACGTCCATACATGTTTCAGCACCACTGTGCCATCGTCAGTGGGTAGTTTTATTGCGTTCTGTGAAATACGAATAAACTTTAAGTAACAATTATTGTAACGAAATTAGTCTACAACAGTTTACGTCTGTTGTAATTATTTCCTTATTTTTCCTAAATCGCTTCAGGCAAATACCTGGAGGGTTCCTTTGAAAGGGCACTGCCGATATGCTTCCCATCCTTCCTTAATCCGAGCTTCTGATCCGTCTCTAATGACGTCTGTGTCGATGGCACGTTAAACACTAATCTCCTGCCGGCCGGTGTGGCCAAGCGGTTAAAGGCGCTACAGTCGCAGGTTCGAATCCTGCCTCGGGCATGGATGTGTGTGATGTCCTTAGGTTAGTTAGGGTTAAGTAGTTCTAAGTTCTAGGGGACTGATGACCTGAGACGTTAAGTCCCATGGTGCTCAGAGCCATTTGAACCATTTGAACCACTAATCTCCTCCTCCTTTTTTCCTTATTCTGACATAAACTGTAATCATTATTGCTTTATTCAGACATACATTTTCTTAAGCTTGATTTCGTCCCAATAATTATTGCTCAAAACATGTTTTCGTTTTCCAGAACTGAATAAAAATACCCACTGATAATAACGTAAAGGTTCTAGATTCCCAAACTGCGCCAGCACGACTGCTATCAGAGCTTCATGAAAGAACGATGATTTTGAAGTTTCCCATTGACACCTATGTTCTAATGGAAAGTGCGCTTGGAAAGTATTTCCGTAGCTACACACACACACACACACACACACACACACACACACACACACACACACACACACACAAGTCTCTTTGAGTCGACGTGTAACATGTGGTCTCTGCAGATTCTTTTGATTTCTGCCGATCTTGAGCTTCCCGTAGTCAGTTCACCGCGGCTGCCGTTTTTGAGTCTCTGTCCCATTTGTCCGTTGGTCATCCCACCATTTTTTTTTTTGTGTATTGGGCTCCAACGATGTACTTACTTTGACCACCTGCCATCTTTTGTTCGAACGTAGTGCAAATATAAATTTGTTCTGACCGTAGATGCGTGAGAAAATACAACACGACAGTAAATGGTTAAAAAAAAATGCTGTAAACCTAAATAGGGACAGGTAGCTGCAAATAATTCTTCAGTAACACTCTCTTATTCCAGAAACTAAAATGAAGAGAAAGTCCTCATTATGCTGTTCAGTGTCACAAATTTACTGAGTTTTCTCACAACGTTATTTGACTTGATTTCTTGGTCGAAGCTGATGAAGTAGCTTATTTTCTGTTGCAATGAAGTAAAGTTTGATTTTAATTTGCCTTCACTAATTATTGAGCAAATAAGTAAACTGTTCGCATCCATGAGCAAGAAGAGAAATACTACAGTAAATAACAGACTCTTTTGAAATGATTTTAAAAAATCACAGAGGTCTAAATCACCTCGATGTTTTACCATCACGTCACCTCGCTCTGTCCTCAACAGGAAGTTTGGTTTGAATACAGTAGTGCTTTACTAGTCATAATTCTCCTGCAGACGATATGCCCTTGCCGTCCTCTGACTTTTGAAGTAGCATACAAATCATAGTCAGAAGTAAAACAAGTGGTAAGTGAGAAAGGAAATGCAAGGAACAACCGAGTATTGAAGTTCCGACCATTCGATCTGTGTTGTGACACTTACCCACCGATTATAATTTGTTCATGTTTGCTATACCATTGGAATAGCTCGTCCGTGGGTTCATTCAATTTGGTTACAAAAGTTGTCCATCACTCTTCCTCTTAGCGTTAAACCCGTCCGATATGGAGTCCGGCGTACACAAGATTTTTTAGTTTTATTTTATATACCTTAGCGGTCGGATGGCCATCCTGTTGCCACAATCGTCAGTTGCCTAAGGGAAAGAAGATGTGTGCGATTCTTGTCTTCGAATTGTGTTAACTTTGCTGTGTGAGTGATCGTATTTTAACTGTTCGTATATCATATATTCTGGGGTGGAAATTGGGGACTATTCCACACACGAAGGATCAGTGTTTATTGTCCCACCTACCACGACTTCATTAGAGAAGGAGCAAAATCTCGTCCTATGAAGGATTGAGGAAAGGAATCGGCCATGCTCCTTCAGAAGAAACATCCTCGCACTTGCCTCAGGCGACTTACGGAAATCACGCAGACTTCAAACCAGGATTGCCGGACGCTGATTTGAACCATCGTCCTCCCGAATGCGAGTCCAGCTTGATAGTAACAGCCCTAACTTGCGGGACCATCCCAGCATTTGCCTAAATAAGCAAGGGAAACTGCCTAAAATCCACACTCAAGCGGGCAGGTGTACCAGCCACAGTAGTTATCCATTCATGTGGATTCGATACGGATCTGGCTCACCCTCATGTCCCCATCCGTCACTACTCACACAAATTCTGTTTATTGGCTCTGTCTGTTTCGACTCTAGATATTTTCTATTGCACCTAACGAATACTTATTCCTAAACGTTGCAATCACTTACAATCTGCACTTGGAGATAGCTCTTTTTTATGCATAAACATTGTAAATAGTTGTTAACGCATATTGAAAAAACAGATCGAATTAATTTACGACTTTAGTACCGCTCGTTGCCCCTTATCTGAACTGCAGATCAGCACAGGACGGACTGGCGTTGCTTCAGAAATGGAATGGAGCAGATGCACGGATCGAGTGGTGGACAAGAACGTCAACGAGTGTGAGCTTTGAGATTCGGCCAGCGGCACGAAGCAACAGGCTGAGGTGCGCCGCGCGGCAGCACTGGGGCGGGTGGGCTGCAGATTCGACACAGCAGCCGGGGGCTGCCGAAGAAGAAAGGCGCCAGATCTCGGCTGCGATACGCACACACGAGGCCGCAGATGCCTCGCAGCTGAGGACCTGGTCCCCGGCGCAGACATAAAGAAGTAAGGGGACGGCTGTTTTTGTGAATGACACTAAGGCTAACCTACAAAGCGTCGCCGTAGAGCCGCCTGCCCCCCGGTAAAGTCGCGCGATTCGGCACGCAGCGCGTTTCGTCACGCCGAGGCCACCTTCCCCTTCCCCTTTCCCACGAGGCCGTGCTAGCTAGCGCCAGTGCGGCAGAATTCTTCGGCTTTCGTGATGGATGGTCCGCTCTCTCTGTGCGCTACGACCGCGACCGTTGCTTATTGCTGGCAGCGAGAGACGTGCCGGACGTGCGACCCCGTTTCCCGTTCGCAGGTGTTCGCTTGTGACCACTCGCTAGGCACCGATCGCTGTCTTCTTGCGTAGCGGTAACGTTTTGCTGCTGGCTCGCCCAGAGACTGCTTGTTGCACAGGGTTTCAGTAGCGTAGAACCGCCGGCTTATTTGTAACCGAAAGAAGAGTGTTCTGCAGAGTCGAGATAAAATCGAAATAATGTATATGGCATTTAAAATGTGGAAGACTATGGTTTAAAGTACCATCGGGTGTCTGCTAAAAAGTATAAATTAGGCAGGGTGTGAAAGTAAGTCAGCCGTTTCCCCTACAAAGCAACTGTCCAAGGATTTTCCAAATAAGATTTAGGGAAACCACGTAAGTTTCAATGTTCGTGGGGGTATGTACCGTTTATGGAACTAAATGAAGGCAGTTTGTTTCTTGCCATACGCGTTTCGCTTCTTTTATTTGGGAAGCATCACCAGTGGCCTGAAATACATGTTTCCTTTTATATATACAATAAACGTATTGTGTGGTAGATATAATAAACTGTTATATTACATTTTGTCGTGTTTTCTCTTGTTTTTTAGGTCAGAATCAACTTTTGCAGCACAAATTCCGTAATGTGAGCTTATCGTGCGGTGTTACTTACAGAAATCGGCCAGGTGGAGTATGGAAACTGACAAATACATCTCCAGCATAATATATATGAGTTTTGGATTTCGTAAGTAACACCCAACGATAAGTTCGCATTACGGAATTTGTGCTGCAAAAGTTGATTCTGACCTGAAGAACAAGAGAAAAACACGAGAAATGTAATATACCAGCATATTATATCTACCATATAATACGTTTATTGTATGTATAAAAGGAAACATGTATTTCAGGCCACTGATGATGCTTCCCAAATAAAAGAAGCGAAACGCGTATGGCAATAAACAAACTGCCTTTATTTAGTTGCATAGATGGTACATACTTCCACGAATTTCGAGCAACTAAGGAAAAGACAGAATTCAGAAAAAAATTAAGTTTTAATGTGTATAACTGGATGAAAAATGCAAACCAGATCCTCCCCATTGCTAGTCCTGCATCTTACCACTGGGCAATCCTCCCCCATTTCTGCAATTTTAAGTTAACAATTTGCCTCCACGTACACTAAATGCTGTGTTTTGAGTATCTCTTTCTCGCAGTCATCATGTACAAATAAGGATGTTCAATACTGGACACCATTAACACGAAGTACCTTTTCTCGTTAGTGTTAGATGTCACATAGACTGCCCACCTGACTGAAACTGGCGAATTGTTCGTTTGTGGTAATTACCGGAGGGAAAAGGGGGGGGGGGCATAACGCGCATCAGCTAAACCCATCGGACGAGTCTATGGTGTGCTACATTATCACAAGGTTTATGTTCTCACTGAATGTCAGAAAATTAATGCTGGAACACAAGGTTAGAAATGGTGAAGGTTAAGACAATAAATCGAGTGTGGAAATTTTTTCTATGAAACTACCCGGCTTTCACCTGAGGCGGGTTGGAAATTCTCCATAAGCGCACCGTGGTTTGAGCCCCAATTCTGCTGAATACTAGTGCATTGGAAAGCGTCCGCGGCCACAGTCCACATACTATAAGCGAGATGTGGTGCGCTCGAGTTCGCTATTAATGTAGCTACATCACCTAGGGTGTCAGAAACATCAACTCCTGCACTTGTATAATAGTTGCTGCATGAGCTTTGTCGACCACGCATAGACTGGCGAGACAACGTTAAGTAATTACATCTTCTACTCTACTAACATGAACTCTGTAGCACTGAGGTCCGTCCACTGGACTTCAACATAATGCACTGGTTGTCTGCCTCCTACTACTGTACCATGAAATAACATTCAAGAAGAGCAAATTCACTCTGCAACTGTTAAAAAAACATCACGTCGAATAACATACTTTGGTTTCTTTGGAACAACGCAATTCTTTCAGAATAATTCAAACTCACCAAGTACGTTCATTACCACCATAACATTCTCCAGTGTATTCTTTAGATGCTCCACTTACATTAGTCGTCCGAGACAAAAAATAGCACCCGCACCTACGAAATGAATCGTTACCTCGCCATACACTCGCTCCACGCATTTGGATCGGAAGCCCATAACTGTCTTTGGAACATGTTCAAAAATTACAATGGGTACCGAGCAGCGGAATCACTATCGTCTATGCCCATTGTCTCGCAAAGCGCCCAAGAGGAAGTCGCGACTTCGTTTTGCAGATATCGTGGTTTGACTTCACTCAACCTCTTATCCGACAGCTACAGAAGATCGATAAACATTAATGCCCTTCTACCGTTCAGTACTGCCGCTACAGCTTAATTGGCTTCTAACTGCGTCAAAGGCATTCCCGTTTAATCCGGCCCCTCTTTGACGTATATCAACCCAATGCGGGTGCTGACTCCGGTTTATACCCATGCAACTATCACTAACTGTGCCACTGACGTCATTAGTTGCTGGTAAAGGGAACATAAAAGTTACACATTGTCGGACCACATCTTCTAGAAATCCAGCATATGTTCAAGGTCATCCAATTAACACCGAACTTCCATATCGCGCTAATGCAGTCTTTTGTGGCGTCCTTAAGCTACGCTAAATGCTGCAAGGCTCGTAAACGTATGTCACTTGGTTCCTTAGGAACGTGCATCTTCATTCTGTGTGGCTCAATCGCGACTGAACACGTAAGTCCGCTGGATTTCTGGATGCCAAATCTATGGTATGTTGACTGGATAAGATTGCCGTACACCACATGTAGAACCGTAGAATTACGCCCAACAGAATTACTTGTTAGCAGTTCACGTCACTATATTTTGCCCAAATTCACTATTAACTCGATTAGTCTCATAGGTGGAACTATCATTTTACATGAGGCCAAGTCTAAACACCTAAACTCTATCCTACAAAGATAGGTAATTGTTTAACAACGTGCGTAAAACTGTAACAGGGAGTTCGAAAAGCTAATAGATCCACTATGTCACCTCCACCTGTAAATATGTATTTTGACAAAAGCTGCATTTACTGAGAGTGATGGAAGTATTCAGAGACACATGCAAGCGTAATATATTTAGAATGTTCTAGGAATGAAATTCGACCAATACGTGTATGAATAAAGCATGAATCTAGTAGAGAACTACTTTTCAAGCGTTGTACCTACATGCAGTGAAAGTATCTACAATGAATAATCAATTTCTTCTAAACAGCATGCAAAACAGCAGGGGAAGAGTAATAAATATCATGAATATCATTAAAATGTGTGACCAAAGGACAAAGCTAGCAATAACGGCACATGTTAGAGCTCTATGTTTATATGAAGGTTGAAAAAGCTTTAAAAACACAATATTTAAAAAAAAGATTTAGTTGTTGGTCTGAATTAAACTGATAGATTTAAGGAAATCGACGATTTTAATTGAGAAGTTAAAACTATGTGATAAGCTGAATTCACACCCTGATCTCTATATTGAGTGGGCATTGTGCTACCAAGAAATTTTCTGTTTACTACGAGCATATTGCGGGTGAAATAGTAATTGAAACTGGATAAGAAAGAGGCAGGCTTATTTCGTGGACCAATCTCCAGTATTAGCATGAAGTGAGTCAGGGAAACTACTTAACCTGAAACTGGTGACCGTTTGGAGATACGAACTCCGCTACAATCGAATATCGATATTGAGACCTTATCGGCGTAATTACTATCAGTACTATCAGCAAGCTAAATGTCATTTATTACAAAACAGGCACTCTAGCCCGAATTATTGAATATGATGTGCGACAGAAAGTCAGACACCCCCTGTCTCTGACGAACCGTACTAGTACTTGCATCGATTACGGACTATATTTAACTTCACCCTAGGTCGGAAATGGAACTACATTGACACCTGAAGTGCCATTAACTCATTTTCTGGTTACATAAAGGTAGCGTGACGCAGCCAGCTAGCGAATAATTCGACCAGCAGCTGTACTTTGCGTGCTAAGAAAGGAAAAGTAATTATTTTAGCCTCATCGATTAGTTATATAATGTCACTAATTCTAAATATTATGGGTGGGATCTACAAGAAAACATTAAACCATAACGTTTAGAAGGAAGAGGAGACATGAAGGATATGACATATATTTTCATTACGAGTAGTACTACAAAAATGTTTAAAATTTTCCATTGAACGAATTTCAGTGACAATTTTTATCCCTTGATCACGGTTAAAAGACTGCATCTCTTGGAAACAGACCCTGTGGGAAGATAAAAAAAGGGCGCAGCACATTATTGCAACACAGGTCGAAAAACGACAACTAAAAAAGACAGTGCACATATTATACAACATGGTTCTAATTCCTGAAACACATTTTGAGGGCCTATAAACTTTTGACAAGTAGATGTCTGAATGGCAGAGTACGTTAGACCGTGTCGAAAACACATGAAATGATGTATTCCACTCTCCTGTGTTTGTTGGGTGAGAAAGTGATCGAGATCGTTAGAGATGAATTACAAACTCGGAGCGAGGAGGCTATGGAAGGTTACTGGTCATATCCTTTTCAGTGTAACCATCCCGTAATTTGTCTTGATCTGGACTACAGGATGGTAATTCGAGCTGCAGTCCTCCAGAAAAATCCAGTGTCCAACCGCTGCGTCACCTTGTTTGGGGTGATACGAAGAGTAAAAGAATTGAGAGAGAGGGAGAGAGAGAGAGAGAGAGAGAGAGACGGAGTAGGAAACTCTAATGTGGGAAGAAATAGAGGTGATATGATGGACAAATACTGGGCGGATTTCCTTGTCTGGAAGAGAAAGTCTGTTGAAGTTTCGTTGGGAGAGGGGACTCACTTCACTTCTTAATGTGTCCCTATTAATCCGTTCAGACGCCAAAAACACATGACTGGAAACTGTACTAGGGTCTCAATGCACGTGAGTCACAGATGTAGACGGCTCAACAGCGTCAGCTGTAAACAAAATTTGCGTGTTCAACACAAATAAAATGGCCGTAGCACCGAATACACTCCTGGAAATTGAAATAAGAACACCGTGAATTCATTGTCCCAGGAAGGGGAAACTTTATTGACACATTCCTGGGGTCAGATAAATCACATCATCACACTGACAGAACAACAGGCACATAGACACAGGCAACAGAGCATGCACAATGTCGGCACTAGTACAGTGTATATCCACCTTTCGCAGCAATGCAGGCTGCTATTCTCGCATGGAGACGATCGTAGAGATGCTGGATGTAGTCCTGTGGAACGGCTTGCCATGCCATTTCCACCTGGCGCCTCAGTTGGACCAGCGTTCGTGCTGGACGTGCAGACCGCGTGAGACGACGCTTCATCCAGTCCCAAACATGCTCAATGGGGGACAGATCCGGAGATCTTGCTGGCCAGGGTAGTTGACTTACACCTTCTAGAGCACGTTGGGTGGCACGGGATACATGCGGACGTGCATTGTCCTGTTGGAACAGCAAGTTCCCTTGCCGGTCTAGAAATGGTAGAACGATGGGTTCGATGACGGTTTGGATGTACCGTGAACTATTCAGTGTCCCCTCGACGATCACCAGTGGTGTACGGCCAGTGTAGGAGATCGCTCCCCACACCATGATGCCGGGTGTTGGCCCTGTGTGCCTCGGTCGTATGCAGTCCTGATTGTGGCGCTCACCTGCACGGCGCCAAACACGCATACGACCATCATTGGCACCAAGGCAGAAGCGACTCTCATCGCTGAAGACGACACGTCTCCATTCGTCCCCCCATTCACGCCTGTCGCGACACCACTGGAGGCGGGCTGCACGATGTTGGGGCGTGAGCGGAAGACGGCCTAACGGTGTGCGGGACCGTAGCCCAGCTTCATGGAGACGGTTGCGAATGGTCCTCGCCGATACCCCAGGAGCAACAGTGTCCCTAATTTGCTGGGAAGTGGCGGTGCGGTCCCCTACGGCACTGCGTAGGATCCTACGGTCTTGGCGTGCATTGGTGCGTCACTGTGGTCCGGTCCCAGGTCGACGGGCACGTGCACCTTCCGCCGACCACTGGCGACAGCATCGATGTACTGTGGAGACCTCACGCCCCACGTGTTGAGCAATTCGGCGGTACGCCCACCCGGCCTCCCGCATGCCCACTATACGCCCTCGCTCAAAGTCCGTCAACTGCACATACGGTTCACGTCCACGCTGTCGCGGCATGCTACCAGTGTTAAAGACTGCGATGGAGCTCCGTATGCCACGGCAAACTGGCTGACACTGACGGCGGCGGTGCACAAATGCTGCGCAGCTAGCGCCATTCGATGGCCAACACCGCGGTTCCTGGTGTGTCCGCTGTGCCGTGCGTGTGATCATTGCTTGTACAGCCCTCTCGCAGTGTCCGGAGCAAGTATGGTGGGTCTGACACACCGGTGTCAATGTGTTCTTTTTTCCATTTCCAGGAGTGTATAAACAAAATGTCACTCGAAAAGCTGGAAACCCCGAAGATTGCGGATCAGATGATTCATCGTTCAGACTGATGTCAGATATCAGAATACCAAGAAGCGAAGACTCAGACCAGACAATCTCGGATGAACCATGTTACAAAATGTGACGTTTCCATGAGATGACTTGATGGAGGTGCTTGTCCTGGTTGACCTGGGTAACGACTATCCCAACTTTCACTGCTTCCTTGGCCTCTATCACCATTGGGCCATGGACACAGGTTCGTATGCTTAAGGGACTCTGCAGACAACCTCTGTTTACAGAAAGCCTAGCGCCATCTGAGTTTTGTCAGAATAGTTCTGTCCACGGACATGAACGTGCTTTGGTACTCACCAATGTCACCTACTGTTGATCCTTCTGAGCACTTCTGGGAGATAGTAGCGGTTTCGAAGCGGCTGCATACGTTAGATGATGCGACTGGGATGTCACGTATCGGGTTGGCTTAGCTTATACCACGGCCCCTTCATCATCGGGGCACTCCACTCTGCTGGACATATGCTTCCAGTTCAACTCCTTTTCACTACAGGTGCAATAACAAAATATCAGTGAAAATTCTTGATAAGCGAGAGAATGTTGTTCACCACTCTCATTATCGTCAATGTCGTCTTTGTCAAACTGAGTCTTCTTCTTCTTCACTTAACTCCTAAATGAAGCAATACTTCCTGTTTTCATCCTCCCATCTACAACAAATGCATGACAGCTTCCAAATGGAAACTGGGTCTTCCTCGTGCAGTCACACACACTGAACGTACATATAAAGAGGTGGACTGGCTGCAGATTTTGGACCATGTGTTTGATTAAAGAACTGAACATTAGCTGATACCATTGATACAAGGGCCGAAACATCCAGCACGAACGTGATATGGCATCACTTGTTAAAAAATAAATAAAAATAAAAACGAGAGAGCGGGAATTCGTGCCCTACTGCTAAAGAATGCACATATAAAAGTTACACTCGTATAGTTATGTTCAAGTGAATTTCGAAATATTCGTTAATCAACAATTTTATATTACAAAAAACAAACGCACGATTAATTTCTAGCTGTCGACAGGAACTGAGTGTGCTACGTGTGTTTCATAGTAACATCTGCGATAAAAAAATTCGTGAAATTTGGTTGAAGGTTGTCCGGCGGTTTTGAGGAGCATTTTCGTTACTGGGTGCAGTTATTCGCTCGGGAGAACGTTGATCAACGAATTAATGCGAAAAAGTGGGTGAGTTTGGATTTCGTAGAAATGTTGCAACACCTGGGACAATACTGACCCTACGACTTATCTTAGGAGATAGATTAAAGAAAGGCAAACCTACGTTTCTAGCATTTGTAGACTTAGAGAAAGCTTTCGAGAATGTTGACTGGAATACTCTCTTTGAAATTCTGAAGGTGGCAGTGGCCAAATATAGGGAGCGAAAGGCTATTTACAATTTGTACAGAAACCAGATGGCAATTATAGGAGTGGAGGTTCACGAAAGGGAAACAGAGGTTAAGAAGGGAGTGAGAGAGGGTTGTAACCTACCTCCGACGTTATTCGATCTGTATATTGAGCAGGCAGTAAAGGAAACAAAAGAAAAATTTGGAGTAGGAATTAAAATACATGCAGAAGAAACAAAAACTTTAAGGTTTACCGATGACATTGTAATACTGTCAGAGCCAGCAAAGGACCTGAAAGAGTAGTTGAACGGAATGGACAGCGTCTTGAAAGGAGGCTATGAGATGAACATCATCAACAGCAAAACGAGGATAATAGAATGTAGGCGAATTAAATCAGATGATGCTGAGGGAATTAGATTGGGAAATGAGGCACTTAAAGTAGTAGATGAGTTTTTCTATCTGAGGAGCAAAATAACTGATGATGGTCGTAGTAGAGAGTGTATAAAATATGGACTGGCAGTGGCAAGAAAAGCGTTTCTGAAGAAGAGAAATTTGTTGACATCGAGTATGGGTTTAAATGTCAGGAAGTCTTTCCTGAAAGTATTTATATGGAGTGTAGCCATGTATGGAAGTGAAACATGGACGATACAGAAGAATGCTGAAGATTAGATGGGTAGATCAGATAACTAATGAGGAGGTACTGAACAGAACTGGGGAGAAGTGGAATTAGTGGCACAACTCGATTAGAAGAAGGGATCGGTTAATAAGACACATTCTGAGGCATCAAGGAATCACTAGTTTAGTGTTGGAGGGAAGGGTGGAGAGTAAAAATCGTAGTAGGAGACCAAGAGATGGATACAGTAAGCAGATTCAGAGGGATGTAGGTTGCAGTAGTTATTCGGAGATGAAGAGTCTTGTACAGGATAGAATAGCCTGGTGAGCTGCATCAAACCAGTCTTTGGACTGAAGACCACAACAACAACAACAATTCCTTCATTATCAATTTGACGATCCAGTGATGCCTCAAGACGTTTTTTGTCAACCGATCCCTCCCTTAAATCAAGTTTAGGAATGCATTTCTGTTTTCCATTTCGATTCAGTACCTCCTGATTAGTTATGCGATACATAAAATTAATCTTTAGAATTCTATTGTTGCACCACATTTCATAAACTTCTATTCTTTTCTTGTATGAAGCATTTATCGTCCACGTTTCACTCCCGTACAAGGCTACACTAGAGGCAAATACCTTTGGAAAATATGTTTAAACATATAAATTCAAATGCGATGTCTTTTCCAGAAATGATTTTATTGCTACCGCCAATCTCTGTTTTATACATTCTCCACTTCCACTTCTGGCCTAGTACTGGGTAAAATAAACAGCTCCTCACAAAAACTGAAATGAACTACAAACGTTACTTTACCGGTTGCAGCTGTCCACAACCGACACTGCTAAACGGTACCTGAGGGAGAAGGGCGGTACGACGAGAAGAACGCGTGACCACGATCATTCTCTGATTTGCTGGAGCTGTGCTGGCTGTTCTGTAAACAAGAAGCTGTCAATCATTTTGTTATTCTGATCGCAGTGCAGCAAAGTGAACAATAATTCTCACACGCACTACACAGAAGAAAGCTTCAGTCGGGTACTTCTTCACTGTTACTGTAGTTTCTTATGATATAGCCATCTGTATTAAACAAAATAGTCTTCAAAAATGTCAATAAGTCATCTAATGAAAATTTTTTTGACATAGCAAAGCCTGACTAGGTCTGTATTTGTGCAAAAATATTAACCTCTATGAGATTACATGTGGTTAATGTAAACAGAACCCCATAAGCGAAAAATGATTATATTTCATCTGGATAAAAAGTAACAAAGTTATTAATCTGTTACGGTGATGAATGTATACTAAACGAATTCGGGGTCAGCTATACAGAAAGTTAACCATAAGTTGTCATCTGTCGTTGACGGGCATGTTTTTACAAACTCGTATAACTGTCATCAATTCTGCCTGCTATACCTGCAAGTACACTGAAGTACATTATTTCGGAGAAATACGTTTACCACGCAACCATTTTCACACTTGGCACTGTTTTATATATTAGCTTCTCAAGACAACACAATTTCTTTCGGGAGCGCACTGCGTGATCTGTAGGTTAAACGATGGCGTGGAGAAACGAGAAATTAAAAGTAATAGCTTTCGTTAAATGATAATACTTTGCACAATGTTAGCAATAAATATCGACGTCGATTTTTGATCCCCAGTGGGTAATAATATTGCTTCATGTATCAGTCATCCGTAGCAATGTTTTGTGCGTCGAAAAATATCAAATTCCAGCATGATTCAGATTTCATATTTTAACGGAGACTCTCTTGTAACTGGGCGAAGACTGAGAGGGCAGTTGTGGGGGGGGGGGGGGGGGGAAAGCAAGTGGAGGCGGAATGATAGTTCACGGGTCGGATGAAGGCAAAGTCATATAACATCCAACTGAAAATATGTTAGCCGCGCAGGATGAGGCGAGCGGTCTAGGGGCGCTACAGTCATGGACTGTCCGGCTGGTCCCGGCGGAGGTTCGAGTCCTCCCTCGGGCATGGGTGTGTCTGTTTGCCCTTAAGATAATTTAGGTTAAGTAGTGTGTAAGCTTAGGGACTGATGACCTTAGCAGTTAAGTCCCATAAGATTTCACACACAGTTGAACTTTTTTTAAAATACGTTAACTAAAATCAAATTTGTACGTTGAAATAATTCAACAGCTACACTTGAAAATTTGTGACCAGACTGGGACTCGAGCCCGGATGCACTGCTTGTCTAATACGGTTGCCTTAACCATCTTTCTTCCTGCTCAAAAAGCTATACCTTCCAACGCCCTGAATACTCCGGATTTATTTTATTTTATTTTTTAAAGAAAGGTGTCTTAAGAAAATGTTGCGGTCAGCTTCTGGCTGGTGGAGACAGTGTGGGCAGGGGTCGAATCCCAAGGCCTGGCCACGATGTCTCCCCTTTCCAGTTTCTGTACCGCCCCCTCAATTTTTTTTTCCTTTTTTTTGTGGAACAGGAAGGCAGGTTAAACTAACAATCTTTATTCGTACAACTGTGGCCTTCAGCATGTGAACGAAGTACCTGAACAGAAAAAACAAAATTAAAAAATAGACACTACACCCGGGGCTACTAGCGACAAGACGTCCCTGGATCCTTCTTACGCGTCGCTGGGGCCGGACACGGCTTCACAAAGGAAGGGTTCCTATGTCTGTGCCCACCTCGGCCACTCGGACACTCTTCCCGTCCGACTCCACACATGTGACATATATTGTTTTAGGCGTTTGATCGCGGGACGTGCAGCTTTTCCTTACTGTCGCTGACGCGCCCATGTTGTATCTAGGGTCTCCGTCCACGTTTTCTGTTTGTAACAACATGATGCTACGCTGTCTTCTTGCATTATTTCTGTAGTGATATATGCTATCGCACTTTTCGCAACGATTCCCAGTTTCATAGTGCATAAGCGTTTCCCTCTTCTACTGAACAGGTGCAACATGTCATCTGAATAACACAACGGCAGGTCCTGATTGCGTCATTAGGTTAAGACCTATGAAACATAATTATAGATTTACAATTGATCAAAGTGAGGACAAACAGAGTGGCAAGGGTGTGGGGTGGGAATAGAGGAAGGGGAATGGATGCAATTCCGGCACGCCAAAACAAAGGAAAGTAGTCATGTATTCAGACGGCTGGCACTGCTTAGTTCAGTTTATTGTTGATACAGCATCGTCCAGTAGCACATTATCAGTTTGCCAGCCATCACTCGTAGTATTTCTTCAGAAAGCCATCAAATGTCCATAATGATTTCCTCTTACCTCTGAATTCGACACGTCGTTTCACAGTAACACCCATTTAAATGGCTGCAAGCATTGTTAGCGAGCAAGGTGGCCCCATGTATGAGACATTGGACTCTTGCTTCCTCTTTCCCAGACTTTGTCCAGTCATTTATCAGGTCTTAATGACAAGCAGATAAAACTTCACTGTATACAGAATATTCATTGCGTGTAGAAATTCTTTTCGGTGGAACCGTAAATAAAAATGTTTATGGTACACGAGAGACCACGATTTTCTTGCTTCCTACCACCCGTCTCTCCTGGTATACTACATTTTGTGCGTTTTTAACAACGCGGCTAAAACTTTCTGGAGTACCGTCATGCACAAACCAATTAACTCTGCTTATTGCTTATCAATTGTTCGGTATTTCACTAGCATGTTCACTTGTATTCGTAACATCTCATAAAATGTGTTTTCAATAAAAATTAGGGGAAAAAAAACACTTCCGAATATATACAGCCATGTCTCGTTTTTGCTTGGTATTGTTTGAAGAGCCTGGCGATAAAGTGGATCCAAGTACTTTTGATTTAGTCCGCATGTGTTTTCTCGTGATACACTGACATAAACTTATTCGCAGGCTCACGACACATGATTTAATTTTCATTCATATTGCTGCGTTTAAGACGAGATGTATATTCGCACGAAGCACTTTTCAAAAGACTCACTATTTACGAAACGCATCTTCAGTTGTTCGTGACAAATGGAAAGTGAAACCGTACGAGAGAATTATGGAACAATGTTAGAGATACCATCATAGGCTTCCTTGCTGACACTCATTACGACAAAAAACGAAATTATGACGCCGCGCTTGGGCGTTGTACTAGATCAGTTATCAGCTCACCATATGAAGGATATCTCGTTATCTCGCTGATTTTCCGTTAGCTATTCAGAATAATACGTGAAGAAGTGTCCCATACCTTTGCTGCTCCTTTTTCTTTCTTTATTGTTGTTAATAGGCTGCCTGTGAATCGACGTTCTATGTTAGAATGTGATATAATCGCCAAATGGAATGCACAGAAACAAAACAAAGTAGGAAGCCAGGAGACGAGAGGAGGAAGGAATCTTAACTGGGGAGATCTTAGTGCCCGGGGATCGCCGATGAGATCTGTAGGCCATGCTGTTCCGCCTCGTTTATTGGGCAAATGTTTCGGCTGGCACATGTGGTAGCTGCACAGATCGCATCTCACGTAGTGTTACCTGCATTTAAATCGGGTTTATTACTGCGGAATCTAAAGCACTCGGTGTTGCTACACGAAGTGAGGAACTCCAGTTTCGGTTGCTAGCTTGAAATTAACGTAACCTTTGAGCAAAATATATGTACTAGGTTATATTCGAAGGAGAGCTCGTACGAAAGTCTCATACATCCTGTTCCCTTACACTATACATTCATGTAGGGCTTATAACAGGTTCACATTATCGAACACAGCAGCTGTGCGAAAGAGTAAAGGCGAGTTCGTGAAGTGTTTGTACGTTACATGGTAGTCAGTTAATGTTTGGAATGTTTTGAAGAGACGTTGCTATAAGCTGTGAACCGTGAACAAAGACGAACATTCAACGTTCACCATACTGCAACGAATGAGGATCTGTCAATAAGGTACTTGCTGCTCCACATATACCTCACATGGTCTACTGTACACTGCGAGGAAGCCAGATACATGCACTGCATATAAACAATAATTTTTTCTCACGACGTCCAACAACGAAATTGTAGAGACACCTGCGAAACTACACAGTCCACTCACGTTAATACGATCACCGCCTATGTATGACTTCAACATGCAACAACCACTCACAGACGACAGGTGGCAGCACTAGCAGAGGAGGGGGATATAAAACATGTTGGGGGGACGCGGAAAACATTGCAGTCGTTGTAATGCGGGTGCGGAGCGATTTATCTGATGTCAAAAAGGCCATGATCATTGGCTTTCTGGCCAATGGTTCAAGCATGTCTGAAACGGCTAAGTTTTTAGAAGATCCACGTGTTTCCGTGGTTAAAGTATACCGTACATGGCTAAATGGTGCCACTCAAACCAGCGCCTAGGCAACTGTGGTCCACCACTGGATCACAGATGACTGGGACGAACGACGTCCAGATGAACCAAGGGCCAACCAACAGTGGCTCCTCAACGACCATTCAGTGGACGTTGTTGCGTATGGGTCTCCGCAGCGGGTGCCTGGTTCATGCACCCATGATGACTGCTGTACGTCGGCGACGAACGCTGGAATTTGCGCACCAATACCACAACTGGACGTCCACTTAGTGGCAACAAGTTGATTTTTTAGATGACTCACGTTTTAACCTCCATCGGACCGATGGCTGCCGGTACGAATGGCGTGAAACCTCTGAGACCCTAGAACAATTGTCGGACGGGTCCACGCCAGAGGAGGGAGCGTTATTATCTGGGAAATGTTTTCGAGGAATTCTCTGGGTGATCTCGTCATTCTGGAAGGAACAATGGATCAGCACAAGTATGAATCTATCCTTGGTGACCATGTCTACCCTACATGGAGTTTGTTTTCCCTCGGCGCGATGGCATCTACCAGCAGAACAATGCAGCGTGTCACACGTCACGCAGTGTACGCCCATGTTTCGAAGAGCAGCAGAATGAGTTTACCGCTCTCCCCTGGCCATCAAACTTCCCGGATTTAAACCCAATCGATCGGGCTGGATCGCAGCACTAGAGTCGGTGTGGCTGCACATCCCTGTCGCTACCTCCCAGAACCACATTGACACTCTTCCTGCACATCTCGCAGCGGACCGCATTGCGAAAGACGTTTACTCAGGCTTTTGACAAGTGATCACATTAATGTCATTGGAAAGTGTAATACGAGTACAGAACGATAGGATTCAGTGAACTGCACGACATTAGCGGTAAATTGTGCAAAGTGGACTTACGGTAACTGAAAAACCCTACCACTTTATGCAGTGATCGCAATAAAACGTTCTCACTGTCGTTTCGATTGATCGCTGTAATCGTTATGGAGAACGTGTTAAAAATGTTTTCAGAAACTTTAAAATAGCACTGATTTAGCTCGACTGGTTTGATTCCTAAGTTCCTTGCTTCTTCAGCGTTTCTTTGTGAATTTGTTTTTAACCCTGTCCTACCTTTTTTCCTTTAAGTTGAGTGTTTCCTAGACGCAATACCCACTGAAGATATCCTACCGGTTTACAGAAAGGAAACATGTATCGAGGTTAGAAAATAAAAGATGAAGTGCAATTGCTTTATAGCCTATGTAATAGCTAAAAATAATCGAAATTAGATGGTTTTAGTTTGAGATCCCTAACGTTAGTGGAGAAAGATGAGATAAATATTTGCTCACTTATGAACCACACTGGTACAAAAGTAGACTCGATCCAAACCATTTTGCTCACCATAGTTCCAAATTGCTCTACAAGGTTGAAGCAGTTGCTCGTCGTATGCATTGCAGTACACAGATGCTGACGAAATGATATTAACAGTATCGAAAAATCACTGCTGCACCTTCCTTTCATTGACTATAGAACAAAAACTAATTTTCGGCTTATATTTCCTTTTGACGGAATTATTGTTATTGTGGTCTTCGACCTGAAGACGGGTTTGATGCAGCTCCCCATGCTAGTAGATTCTGTGCAACACTTTTCATCTCCGGTTAACTACTACAAGATTATATCCAAAATGAAATCATTCTTAAAAAAAATTTGGATGATTACTTGTGGGCAAACAGTTTGTCGGCAATTTCCATTCTTCCAGCATAGCTAATCGCACTAGGTATGTAAGAGATTGTCTGCGAATGTTAAAAGGAAGGACAGAGGTTATGGAGAAAGTAAAGCTGTGAAGGTGGAACATGGGCCGTCTCTGGATAGCTGAGTAGATTGCATTGCTCACTATGGGCTAGGTTCCAGGTTTTAGCCTCCATCTAGCACGCAGTTTCAATCTGCCAGGATGTTTTAAAAAATCAACCTATAACCACGTGCGACCTCAACTGCACTCTCTACACAACCTGAAGATTACACTCCTCATTGGATCGCCGAGGCGCTCGACGGTATGAAGAAATCTTGACTCTTCGGACGTTTCTACTAGCCTGCAGTGATCTGCTGTACTGATTGTCTGGCTCATCGAAGAGTTGCACTTTTACTGCACGTACCACTGTGAGCAATATCCTTTTGCGGGGTATACGACACTAAATGCCTATTTTCGGGGGGCGTTCAATAAGTAATGAAACACTTTTTTTCTGAAAGCTGGTTGATTGTATTCAGGATTCCAATACGCCATATTATTTCCCACTCTTTTGGCTACAATCCCCTGCTTTTCAGCATCATCGCCGTTCAATGCGACGGTCTTACACCACCTTACTGGGAGGGCCTGTATGCAAGCATGGTACCACTCAACTAGTCGACGTCGGAGCCAGTGTCTTTTCCGCAGAGTAACACAATGGCAGGTCCTGACTGCGTCTTTAGGTTAAGATCTTAGAAACGTAATTATAGATTTACAACTGATCAAAGTGAGGGCAAACATAGTGGCAAAGGTGTGTGGCGGGAATGGAGGAAGGGGAGTGGAAGAAGTTGCCGCACTCCAAAACAAAGGAAAGAAGTCATGTAATCAAATGGCTAGAACTGCTTAATTCTGTTTATTGTTGATACAGCATCGTCCAGTTGCACATTTTCAGTTTGCCATCAACTACTCGTAGTATTTCTTCAGAAAGTCATCAAATATCCATAATGGTCTCCTCATGCTTTTGAATTCGACACGTCATTTCACAGTAGCACCCATTTGAATGGCTGCAAGCTGTGTTAGCGATCGAGTTGCGCCAAACAGATGGAAATCGGAAGGTGTGAGATCCGGGCTGTATGGTGGACGAGAAAGAACGGTCCATGAAGTTTTGTGAGGCCATCACGGGTGTGTGAGGCCGTGCGTTGTCGTGGAGAATGAGGCGTTCGTCTTCAGTTTCCTGAGGTTAGCACAATACTCCTTCCGCAATGATCGTTGCACCGTGAGGTTGGATATCATAGAGGATAAACCTCTCAGAGCACCAAAACACTGTCGCCATCAATTTACCAACTGAGGATATGGCTTGAACTTTTTCTTTGGAGGAGACGTGGTGTGGCGCCACCCCATGGATTGCCTCTTTGTTTCCGGTTCGAAGTGATGAACCTTTTTTTTACTGCCTGTGAAGCCGTTCGACCAAAAATTGTCACGATCAGTCCGACAATGCGCAAGTAATCCTACGTAGATGGTCCTTTGTTGCTCTTTACGGTCTTCTGTTAGGCGGCGAAGTACGCAGCGTGTACACATCCTCGAGTACCTCAACTTGTGGACGATTCTGTCAGCACTACCAACCGAGGCGCCCAGTTGTGCAGCAAACTGTTTGATTGTCATCCTTTAAACACCTGAATGAGAGTATCCGCACGTTGTAAAGTTGCAAGAGTCACAGCTGTGTGAGGTCAGTTGGTATGCAGGAAATCGGAGAGGTTTGCGTGACCTTGTTGCTATGACGACAGACGTCTCACCCAACGACTCCCCGTCCTTTTCTTCACTATCAGCTCTCCATGGACATTCTGCAATCGCCTTTGAATATCTGAGATTCTCTACTTTTCCGCCAAAAGAAACTCGAAGACACCTCTCTGGCTGGATGGCATCTCCGTTTACAGATGCCAGTTTGAAGCTACGTATGGCGTCGCTACTTCATGAAACGATACAGGCTGAGGCGACGATATTCCACCTTGTCCCACAATAAATTCCACATTTTTTCAACTGAAATCCGAGAAAAAGTTGTGTTGCTTTACCTATTGAATGTCACTCGTTCCGTTCTCAGTGTTCACTCCGAAACTGGTTGAGATGAATGCACTCTCACCAACAGCCGTAATTTCCGTCGGGTTAAAAAACTATTGTCGTTGACGAGGCGTGACACTCGTCTCCAGCTCCTGCCATTTCGTACGACCACTATTTTTACGCCGTGTTGCGTAGCTTTGAGTGGTGCACTTTGTTATGCCAGGTCACATGGCTGTGTGTGGTACAACTCGATTTGAAGACACATTTGACAGTCTTAGTTGGTACACCAAAACATTGGACAACATCATTCATGTTGTAGTCACGGTCACGTCCAAAACATTCCTTCTTTCTGGCATTATATCACGTCTCCTCTTACGCCAATATTACTGTGCTAATTCCGTCAAATTGCCAGGCTCGTAGACGCCTCTTCACAGCCTTGACTTCGGCCACCGGTGCACGCTACTCTGAACACGTGATACTAGTTCGACATCATCCACAGCACTGCAATGCGACCCGTGTGCTGGATTGAGGTGAAGACTAATATTTTGTCCAATGAACTTAGATGGTATTTTAGTGAAACTTCATTCCCTTGGGACCATGCCTTTTTTGTTTAGTTGCATACCAGGACATGGAAAAATATATTTCTCGGAAGCTGCTGGTAAATTAATCTAGCTCCACTTTTTTTGAAACTTTAATTACAAATGCATGTTTAAAATATGTACAAGGACTTCGCTTCACGTGATCAGCAGTGCATTCAGAGACTCGGACTAAAATTGAAATCCGCAATTGCGTCATTAAGGAAGCCAGGAGGACGTATCGAATGAATACACGCACGTTTTACGGGCCATGTAATTTTGGAGAATGTTTTGCGGCGCTGCGGAGGAGACATACCTGCACAATTCTCTGCCGCGACGTGACAGCCACCAAATTATAGGCACCGCTCGCCGGAGGCATTAGCCGGCATTAAACATCCTTTGCGCCACTCACATTTTATGGCTAAATTGGTAAATGGCAGAAGCAACGTTTGTCTCAACGTCCAGTCACTGAACATAATTTCGGATAATACTGATATGGAAGAACGTGCCACTTACTACTTTTCAAGATTCTTTCTGCATACGAAAGTTACTCCGTCGTAACAATCAGAAGAGAACATTGATAGAAAAATAGCGTAACAGCTCCTTGGTCTTGTATAAAACCTTTGAAACTAGGTCACTAAACCTGCCTGAATACCATGGGCTTACTCCACGTTACTGGGCGAGCCTGTATGCCCTCATGTTACCACTCTACTTGTCGAAATCGGAGCCATCGTCTTGCTGCATAAATAACCTCCCCATCACCCATGTACTGCTTTCTGCGCAGTGCATGATTCATTGGGCCAAACAGATGGAAGTCCGAAGGTGCGAGATCCGGGCTGTAGGGTCGATGAGAAAGTACAGTACAATGAACTTCTGTCAGCTCCTATCGACTATGCAGACGTGTGTGAGGCCTTGCGTTGTCATGAAGAAGGGAAAGTGCACTTGCGGTTTTATGGCGACGAACACGCTGAAGACGTTTCTTCGTTTTCCTGAGGGTAGCACAATACACTTCCGAGCCGGCCGGGGTGGCCGAGAGGTTCTAGGCGCTTCAGTCTGGAACCGCGCGACCGCTACGGTCGCAGGTTCGATTCCTGCCTCGGGCATAGATGTGTGTGATGTCCTTAGGTTAGTTAGGTTTAAGTAGTTCTAAGTTATAGGGGACTGATGACCTCATATGTTGAGTCCCATAATGTTCAGAGCCAATTAAACCTATACACCATCAGACAGAATTCGAGTCCACGCAGATTTATTTTGTGCCACTACATGTTGCCACAATTATTCATATGATCTGTAATTCCGTAGTTGTTACTAAAGAATAAAAAATCCATGTTGTCAACAACCCTTACTCAAAAACGGAGTATTTGCCAACACCAAATTCTATGAAATGTCGTGCAATACCAACTCAAAACCTATCCGAATGAGGGTGTTCTCGTCAGTAATTCACTTTTGACATATGTATGACAGTAGTCAGCGGCGCCTAGTCTGATGATGTGTCCCATGAATACCAGAAAGTATTCAGTACTGTCCACATTGTAGCCTTGTGAGCTAAACAATAACTTATGAAATAAACTACCAGCTCTGTGATTTGACTGAAGACTTCATGTCTTGTTGTCTGTAGGGAGATTTTTTAGACCTCAAGAAAACCCGCGTGTATCCCCATGAAAAATTTTTTTTCCAGCCAGTATCGGTTCAAAATATGCGCACTTTATCGTGGAACATCGTGGAATACTCCGTCCTAATCCTCTATAGTTTCATGGCCGCGTTGTACGTAGCCTTCAAAATGGCATCTACAATGAACGTTCATTCCAAGAAGAGAGCTGTCATTCAATTTCTTTTTGCGAGGAACCGGACTATCGTAGACATTCATAGGCTCTTGTAGAGGTGACCACGGAGACCTGGCAGTGAACGAAAGCACGGTGGGTCGTTGGGCAAGGAAACAAGGTCGCGTAAACCATCCAATCTCCCTCGTGCCGGCTGGCCACACGCAGCTGTCTCTTCCGCATTGTTGAGGAATGTGCGTCTCACTCTAGGTGATCGACGGATCACAATCAAACACTCCGCTGAAAGACTGGACGTCTCTGTTGGTAGCGATGACACACTCGTTCACCATTTCTGGTAGTCAGAGGTGTGCGCCCGCTGGTTCCTCGCCACCTAACAAAAGACTGTTAAGGGTTACCGAAGACCGTATGTGCGGAATTGCTTATGTGACAACTTTTTGTAGAGCATCGTCAAAGGCGATGAAACATGGGCTCACAACTTCGAACCAGAAACAAAACTAGAGTCCTATGGGGGTTGGGTTTGGGGGAGCGTCGCACCACCAATTCACTAAAGAAGAAATTCAAAGCCGCATCCTCACTCGGTAAAGCCATGGTGATGGTCTACTGGGACTCTGAAGGGGTTATTCTGTTTGATGACCTACCTCACGATGCAACGATCAACCTGAAGAGTATTGTGCTATCCCCAGGAAATTGAAGAAATGTTCGCCGCCACAAAACTGCAAGCGAACTTTTCCTTATCGGTGACAACACAAGGCCTCACACAAGTCTGCACACCCGATAGGAGCTGACAAAACTTCATTGTACTGTTCTTTCTCACCCACCCTACTGCCCGGACCTCGCACCTTCGGACTTCCACCTTTTTGGCCCGATGAATGATGCACTCCGCAGAAAGCAGTCCGTGGGTGATGGGGATTATTTATGCAGCAAGACGTTGGCTCCGACGTCAACCAGTAGAGTGGTAACCTGCGGGCATACAGGCTCTCCCAGTAATTTGGAGTAAGGAGGCCGTGGCACTGAAGGGAGATTTTGTAGCCAAAAGAGTGGGGAATAATCTGGTGTACTGAATCCTGAATAAACCAACCTAATTTCAGAAAAAAAAGTGCTGCACTATTTATTGAATGCCCGTCGTATATGGGTATAGGAGTAATATTAGATAAGTTTAGTTAGGACATTATAGAGTATCAACAAGAGGTATGACAATTATTTGCTGTCCATTAACACAAACTAGCATAAGGTACTGGACGTATATAGGCTGTTATACTACATCGCTGACAGCCAGTAACTAGAGTAGTTCAAGAATTAAATGTATAGCAGTTTATATCTGGTGCGATTTGAGGAGGAATAAACATGCAAGAAATTGTTTGTAGAGAAACCATACATTGTGATGTTCACTGAAAGAATGATGAAGGAATGTGTTACATCCAAAAAGAACATTACTTACAAAATCATACCAGTTCTTAAGTTACTTTCAACAATGTACAGTATTACCCTCACACTTTACGATTATTAGAGAAACTCTTAAAGACTCGAAATAGTGCTGCACTTTTCGCCATGGGTTTGGCTAGTCAGCACGAGAGCTGCATGAGATGCACATACAAATCAATTGACAATGCCTTACAACATATAAGTGGCGAACCATGCGGGGAGTTGTTGTTAAAATTCAGAAAACTCTTGTTCCAAGAAGAGTTCATCAATATATTACTATTCCCAAGAACGTATCAGAAAATAACAACGATGGTAAAACTAGATAAATGCAGAGGATTATCGAAAACTGCTCTTCTTGCACAGCGTATGAGAATGCGATCGTGACCAGATTAAGGCCAAGCGACACAAGGCGTCGCTTAATTCGCCAAGCTGAGAGGGGCGCCAAATGTGCCACAGCTGTAAAATTTCTGTACCGGACGTAGAAGCGGCCGCTTGAGGCACTAAGCTGAGAGGAGCCCAAACTGCAAGATTTGTTTCCGGGATGTACCACAAATAGTGGAGGAAACTGACAAGGATGAAAGAGTACGAGGGAAAAGGGGGGAGAGAGCCAAACAGTAAGCTATTTGTGTGGAAAAATTTTCTCGAGCCGGCGCTCAACGGAACAAAAGAGAATCGGAAAACTGTATCGTGATACACGACTTAGCTCTTCCTAACTAACTTAAGGCACCCAATGGAATAAGTAGGTGTGGTTCTTGTATTAAGTACGTTTCTTTGCGTCGTCCATACTGGTTTCTGTAAACTTCTCTGAATCTGTAATTTTGCTCCTAAGCTCCCAGGTAACTAGATGGATAGAACTTAATTACCTAGCTTCCATCAGATTTTCGCAGAGGTTTGTCTTGTAAAGTATAAGTACATACGCCACGGTTTCTGGACAACGGCATGAGTAAAAATAACGTCATCAAAAATTAATCCGCTCGGCAGTTGCAGTTCAAAGCAATTATTCAAAAAAATTAAAGGCGCATTAAATGAATGCTAATACTTCTTTGTACACAAATCGTTATGGTTAAAGGGAATGAAGATTAGAGTTTAACGTCCGATAGGCAACAAGGTCATCAGAGAGGGAACACATGCTCCGATTAGGGTGGGAAGGGGAAAAAAAGGGTCGGACCCGTTTTCAAAGGAACCATTCCAGCATTTTCCGTAAGCGGCTTAGAGAAACCAAGGAAAATCTGAATATGGATCGCCAGACGGAGATGTGAATCCTCGTCCTCCCGAATGCGAGCCCAGTGTGCTAACAACTGAGCCACCTCGGTCGGTGGATCGTTACGGTTTAGTGTACCACGAGGAGAAGCGTAATTTCATAATCTAGAACAGGTGACAGAATAAGGATTAACTGTGGCGAAGCTACGCAGATTGAACTGCTCATCTTCAGGAAGCTACAACATTGAAATATATCTGTAAGATGAACAAAAAATAGGCAAAAGTTTCTTTGCCATATCCAACAAATATTATCTTGCAATATTCAGTGCTGCGAGCTACACTGATTACATTAGAACATCAGTTGTGACACTGGTCAGACTGAAACATTTACGATACGAATCTGTACTAAACAGAATGATGATATCTTAAATCGTAGTACTGGTTTAGAGCAGCTCTCCACATAAGTCTGTCTGGAGCAAGCCCCCGCACCTCCGATCAGCTATGCAATCTACATCTACTTAAACCTGCTTCTGAAGTCATGCTTTGGGCTCCCTTTTCGGTTTTTACCGCCACACCTCCCTTCATTACCAGGTTAACAATTCCTTAATATCTCAGGATGTATCTTATCAAACGAACTCTTCCTTCAGTCAAGCTGTGCCACAAATTTCTTTTCTTGCCAGTTCAGTTCAGTACCTCTTCATTAGTTATACGTTCTCCCCAACTAATCTTCAGCATTCTTCTTTAGCACAACGTTTTAAAAGATTCTGTTCTCTTATTGTACAAACTGATATCATTCATATATCACTTCCATACAAGGCTATACTGTAGACAAATACCTCGAGAAAAGACTTCCTTACTTTTAGTTTTATATTCGATGTTAACAAACTTCTCTTTTTTGGATGTGCTTTTTTTGCTATTATCACTCTGAATTTTACCCCCTCTCTGCTTCGGCCATCGTTACTTATTATGCTGCCGAAATAACAAAACTCATCTATCTATATTAGTGTCTCGTATCCCAATCTGATTCCTTCAGCATCGTCTTATTTTGTTTGACTACATTCAGTTACAGTTGTTTTGCTTTTTTTAGTGTTCATATTGTAAGCTACTCGTTCATTCCGTTTTCAATTGTGCTATTAGATCCCCTGTCGTATATGAAAGATTTATATTAGCGTCGGGAATCCTCAAAGTTTAATTTATTTCTCCCTGAAAATTAAATGTCTTTTCAAATTGTCCGGTGATTTCTTATACTGATTGCTCAATACACATGTTGAATAACAACGAGGAAAGACTGCCACCCTATCTCACTCCCTTCTCAACCATTACTTCCCTGTCATGTCCTTCGACTCATATAAGCGTAACCTGATTTCTGTACAACTTGTAGGTAATCTTTCTCATGAATTTCTTCCTGCTACCTTCAGAATTTCGCAATTACTGTATTAAAGTCAACATTGTCAAAAGCTTTCTTTAAATCCACATATTCTATAAACACAAGTTTTCATTTCCTTAGTCTACCTTCTATGGTAGGTCGTATGGTGAGAGTTTCCATGCGTATCCCTATATTTCTCCTGACCCAAATCGGTCTACCCATAGATGGACTTCTACCAGTTTCTTTTTCGGTGCTCTGTCAAATGCTTCTAGCAGTATATTATCCCCCGTCTCTCCTTCATCTACTTCTTCTTTTCTTTCTATAATAGCGTTTTGTATAGCCCTTGTATATATTCTTCCTACCTTCCAGCCTTCCCTTCTTTGCTTCGCATCTTGAGTAGTTAGTTATCATACAGGTGATTCTCTTTTCTCCAAAGTGCCTCTGATATTCATAAATGTGCGAGCTACCTCTCACATAGCCATGTATAAATCAGTTATTGTTGTATTCAGTCCGAAGACTGGCTTTATGTAGTTCTCCACCGCACTACTATTTATAGAACTTCGCATTTCTCTTCTAGCCGTTACTGCTCTGCCATTTGGCAGTTTGTGTGAGTCCCACTTTATACCCTGTAGATACCTCTGTCTACCCACTTCATTTGCTAGATTTTTATATTTTGTTGTTTCGCAAATCTCTTTTTCTCCAAGGATTTCTAAGGCACCCTTTCTTCATGTCTGTTTCATCCAAAGCTGCGCTAAAAATTTCATCCCCCCTAGCTAACCTTTCACCTACTATTGTGCTTATTTCCCCTCCTTCAGCAAGTACTTACATAAAGCAGCCATTGAAATACTGAACGATATCTTGTTCTTTAAATTATGCAAGTCCCATCTCATTCATTTCCGACCTTCCTTCTGTATCTCCAGTTTCAATTTGCAGTTCATAAGCAATAAATTATGGTCAGAGTCAACTGCTACGGTCGCAGGTTCGAATCCTGCCCTGGGCATGGGTGCGTGTGATGTCCTTAGGTTTAAGTAGTTCTAAGTCTAGGGGACTGATGACCTCCGATGTTAGGTCGCATAGTGCCTAGAGCCATGGTCAGAGTCCACATCTGCCCTGGAAATATTTTCCAGTTTAAAATCTGTTTTGAAATCTCTCCCTTAAAAAATAAACGAAAAATATACCTATTCAAAAATTCAGATAAAATTTCACTTGACGCCTTTCTGAAAGACAATCTCCAGTCCTTCCTAATTAATAAGTGTAAATTAGATGTGACTTGAATTCAGAGAAATAGTATTGGTAGAAATTGAAAAATTTATACCAAACAAATTAGCAAACAATGGTACACAAAACGGGTCAGAATACTGTTGCAGAAACAACGAAACAAACATGCCAAATATAAACGGACGCAAAATCCCCAAGATTGGCGAGCTTTTACTGAAGCTCGAAATTTGGAGCGGACTTCAATGCAAGATGCTTATACCAGTTTCCACAACGAAACTTTGTCTCGAAACCTGGCAGAAAATCCAAACAGATTCTGGTCGTATGTGAAGTATGTAAGCTGCAAGAAACAATCAATGCCTTCTCTGCACGATAACAATGGAGATACTATCGAAGGCAGTGCTGCCAAAGCATAGTACCTAAACACAGCCTTTCGAAATGTCTTCACAAAAGAAGACGGAGTAAATATTCTAGAATTCAAATAATGAACAGATGCCAACATGAGTAACGTAGAAGTTAATATCCTCGGAGTAGTGAAGCAACTCAAATCACTTAATAAAAGCAAGTTTTCTGGTCCAGATTGTATACCAATCAGTTCCTTACAAAGTATGCTAATGCATTAGCTCCATACTTGACAATCATATACAACCGTTCGCTCGACAAAAGATCCGTAACCAAAGACTGGAAAGTTGCACAGGTCACACCAATATTCAAGAAAGTTAATAGGAGTAATCCACATAATTACAGGCCCATATCATTAACGTCGATATGCAGCAGGATTCTGGAATATGTATTGTGTTCGAAGATTATGAATTACCTTTAAGAAAACGGTCTATTGACACACAGTCAACATGGGTTTAGAAAACATCGTTCTTGTGAAACACAACTAGCTCTTTATTCACATGAAGTGTTGAGTGCCATTGACAATGGATTTCAGATCGATTCCGTATTTCTGGATTTCCAGAAGGCTTTTGAAACTGTACCACACAAGCAGTTTATAGTGAAACTGCGTGCTTATGGAATATCATCTTAGTTATGTGACTGGATTTGTGACTTCCTGCCAGAGAGGTCACAGTTCTTAGTAGCTGACGGAAAGTCATCGAGTGAAACAGAAGTGATTTCTGGCGTTCCCCGAGGTAGTGTTATAGGTCCTTTGCTGTTCCTTATCTACATAAACGATTTGGGAGACAATGTGAGCAGCCGTCCTAGGTTTTTGCAGATGGCGCTGTCGTTTATCGACTAATAAAGTCATCAGAATATCAAAACAAACTGCTAAATGATTTAGAAAAGGTACCTAAATGGTGTGAAAATAACGAAAAGTGTGAGGTCATCCACATGAGTGCTTAAGGAATCCGTTAAACTTCGGTTACGCGATAAATCATTCAAATATAAAAGCCGTAAATTCAACAAAATACCTAGGTATTACAGTTTCGAACAATTTAAATTGGAAGGAACACATAGAAAATGTTGTGGGAAAGGCTAACTAAATACTGCGTTTTATTGGCAGAACACGTAGGAAATGTAACAGATCTACTAAGGAGACTGCCAACTCTACGCTTGTCCGTCGTCTTTTAGAATACTGCTGCGCGGTGTAGGATCCTTACCAGATAGGACTGACGGAGTACATCGAAAAAGTTCAAAGAAGAGTAGCAGGTTTTGTATTATCGCGAAATATGGGAGAGAGTGTTCTGGGCTGGACATCATTAAAAGAAAGGTGTTTTCCGTTGCGACGTAACCTTCTCACTAAATTCCAATCACCAACTTTCTCCTCCGAATGCGAAAATATTTTGTTGACACCGACATAGATAGAGAGGAACGATCACCACGATAAAATAAGGGAAACCAGAGCTCGTACGGAAAGATATAGGTGTTCGTTATTTCCGCGCGCTATACGAGATTGGAATAATAGAGAATTGTGGAGTTGGTGCGATGAACCCTCTGCCAGCACTTAAATGTGATTTGCAGAGTATCCATGTAGATGTAGATGTAGATGTAGACCGCTACGTAATCTATCCAAAACCTTCTGGTCTCTCTGTGTCCCTTCCATGCACACAGGCTTCTTTCATGCTTTCTAAACCAAGTGGCTACCCCTTTAATTACTTTTCCCATCCTTCATTACTGTTTCCCTCTCTCTTCCAGTTCCCCACCAAAAAGTAAATATACGTTTTCCAACCTGCTTATTCATTATCAAACCTACTGTTGCATTATCAATTTTTGATTTTGTCTTGATAGACTTGCACTCACCTTAGTAGGTGTTCTGTTCTTCCTCCGTCACACTTCACTGATACCTTTCACTGCTAAATTGAATATATCTATTTCTCTTTCTAAATTACCTCATTAACTACTCGAATAAGAGATCTAACATTTCTCACTCACACCCATGGAACACTAGTTTGTTTTTCGTCATAACAACACCCTTACGAATATTCCTCGCCCTTAGAACTCAATAGGGGCCTGTTATAGCTCTGGTGTATTTTGCTCATTATCATTAGGCCGTCCAGTACAGGTGCTTGTCCTCGAACAATATAGTAGTTTTCCACTGCGTTGAGCCGCTCGCAGTACCAATGTAGCAATTACATGTTGTTAATTTTTAATGTCAATCATCTGGAATGATCCGCATGGATGTGGTTACACATACTGTACGGCTGTCTAATATGGTTGAGGCACGTAAGAAGTGTTCACGGGGAGCGTTGGTGAGGGGGACGCATGCAATACTGGTAGCTTCATTTCACTTGTACTTTCGGAAAAACTACAGATTAGTGCAATGGAAACTTGCTTAGCACTACTTCACCATCTACCTATATATTCCGTAAGCCACTTTACAGAGCACAACCAGGCTAACTTACAACAATTACAGCGATTTCCTGTCCCGATTTATTAGTGAATTGAAAAAACTGTAGGAATGACTGTCTGAATACCTTTTTACGCACCCTAACGTCTCTTATCCTAAGCTCATGACCACAACGCCATACGATGATGGCTGCATTATGGTTGCAAAGTCTTCTTCCAATACAGCTCTTCTAATTTTACCCAACAGCGTTTCGCGAGGAGTTTTCCTTCCGAGGATTCCCATTTAATTTCCCTGAGCATTGATCCTCTATATATACATCTACAGCTACATTCCGTAAGCCACCTTACCGGTGTATGGAGGGGCACTTTGTGAACCACTGTCACTTCCCGACATTCCTGTTCCAGTAGCATATGATTTGCGCGATGAACGAGTGTCGGTAAGCTCTGTGTGGGTTCTAATCTTTTATTTTATCTTCACGGTCTCTTCACAGGATACACGTAGGAGGAAGCAATACAGGCCTATTTTTTGACTGTTCTATGAACTTACGCTGTTGGAATTTTTAACAGTAATATAACCGTGACAAAGAACGTCTCCCTTGCATTGTCTGCCACTAGAGTTGGCCGAGCATCTACGTGACGCTTTCGCACTTTTTAAATGAAGTTGTAACGAAATGTACCGCTCTTCTTTGGAACTCGTCTATTTCCCACGTTGATGCGCATTATTCAAGTACTGGTCGAAAGAGTGTTTTGTAAACTACTTCCTTCGATGATGGACTACGTTTCCTGAAGATTTCCCAATTAATATCACTGTGGCATCTGCCTTACACGCAATTAATTTTGTATGGTCGTCGCACTTCAGTCGCTCGCTACGCATACCCCAGATATTTTATGAATGTAACTGCTTCCATTGATTGTTCTGCAATTGTGTAACCATACAATAAACGGCGTTTCTCCCTCTGTATTCGCAATACGCTGTATTTGTTTCTCTTGAGGATCATTTACCACTCTGCATCAAGCCTCGATTCGTTGCAGGTCATCCTGCATTTCGCTATGATTTTCTAGCCTTGAGACTTCTCTGTATACATCAGCATTATCCGCGGAAAGGTCCGTGGAACTTACGACGTTTTCTAATAGATCATTCAAATATATTGCGATTACTAGTGGTCCTGTAACACTCCCTTGGGCCATGCCCGAAGTAAAATTGTGCAGATCGCTCTAAGCACTATGGGACTTAACATCTGAGGTCATCAGTCCCCTAGAATTAGAACTACTTAAACCTAACTAACCTAAAGACATCACACACAGCCATGCCCGAGGGAGGATTCGAACATGCGACCGTAACAGCAGCGCGGTTCCGCACTAAAGCGCCTAGAACCACTCGCCCACAGCGGCAGGCCGCGCCAGAAGTTGCTTTTACACCTGAAGACCCCTCTTCGTTGATAGTGACATACTGTGTCCTGTTTGTTAGAAACTCTTCTATGCAGTTGCACTGTTGGTCTTAATACCCCATACGCTCGTATTTTGTTCATTAGTCAGCAGTGCGAGAATGTATCGAACGCCGTCCGTAAGTCAAGGAATGCGATGCCTACATGGACGCTTGTATCTACTGCCTTCTGGGTCTCGTGGATGATTTGAGAAGCTGGGTTTCACACTATCGTTGTTTTCGGACCTCATGTTGATCCCACACGGGAGGTTTCGGTCTCCAGAAATGTCATAACATGCGAGCATAAAACATGTTCCAAAATTCTATAGCAGATCAACATCGAAGACAAAGGGCTTATAGTTTTATGCGTCTTTTCAACGACTCGTCATGAAAACAGGAAAAACCTGTGCTTTTTGCCAACCATTAGGAACGCTTCGGCCCTCTAGAGACCTACTGTACAGTGCTGCCTGAATCGGGGCAACTTCTATCTCATACTCCATATAGAATTGAATTGGTGTCCCGTAAGACCCCGTGGCCTTTCGTCCCTTGGGCAAATTCAGCTGCTTTTCTATCTCTTGGTCACTTACTTTGATATCTGTCATTTTTTCATTCATGCGACTATTTCAAAACAATTTTGGAAAAAGACGTTTACCGTTTCGTCCTTTACTGTGTCGTCCACTGTTTCACTGCCATTATGGTCACAGAGGGCCTGGACAGACGGCTTCGGTTCGTTTACTGATTTAATGTAAGACTAAAACCTCTTACGCTTTTCTGTCAAGTCAGCAGATGAAGTTTCACTTTTGAATTGGCTGAGCGCTTCACGCCCTCTTTATGCTAATTTTGGCTTCGTGTAGTGTTTTTTGTCTGTGAGGCCTTGGCTACGTTTAAATTTACAGTGAAGCTCTCTTTGATTTCGTAGCAGCTTTCTAACACGGTTGTCGAACCGCGGTGTTTCCTTGTCATCCATCACAATTTTGCTCGACATGTACCTGTCTAAATCGTATTGTACGATGCTACTGAACTTTGTCCATTGATGCTCAACATTGTCTGTATTGGAGACGAAATTTTCGTTCTAAACCGACAGGTAATATGAACTCTGTCTCTTGTCACTCTTTCTAAACAGAAAGGTCTTCCCACCTTTTCCGTATTCCTATTTACAACCATATTCAGTAACGGCTTATCTTCACTCATTCCCTGTTCTACGCTGAGTCGAAAAGTTAGAACCTATGAGTCACCAACAGGTCAAAGGTGATGTCTTCACCAATCAGGTCTCTGATTAACTGCTGAAGGTAGTTGCCCGATAAAGCACTCAGAACAATTTCACTCGATTTTCTGTCCCTGCTATCCGTCCTAATCACTTGAGTCTCCCAGTCTACACCTGGTATTTTGAAATAGGTTACACTTCATACAAGCTGTAGTATCCTATTACGATTGTAGCAGCGTCACACTGATTTCATTCCATGTCTCGTGTCATGCCTGCCTAATAATTAGTCCAAAGATTGAAACAGTACTCCAGGATTGGTCACACTAGCGACTTACCTGCGTTTTTTTTACTGAAGCACTGCACCTTCCCTGAACGCTTCCGACAAGTTTGAATGTTCTATTTATCTTCCTTAATAAAAAATGTTTTCATCCCATATCATATAACGTACTAGTGTTGCCCTAAGTATTAATACGATGTAACGTGCTGAAGATACTCATCACTAATCTTGTAAGTGGAAACTGCCTTGTTCTCTCTCTTTTTTATAGGCATCATTCTGCGTTCATGCATTTACCCACATATAAAGAGACATACCATTTACTACGCCAAGCGAAAATTTTGTCCAAGTCTTTCCTTATAATCTTTCAACGAATATATTTTCCTGCAAACAGCAGCACTGCCAGCAAAGAGTTTTACAGTGCTGCTGACATTACGTTGTAACTGGTTTATGCATATAGGCAACACCGGATCTCGTATTATGATTTCTGTATACAAGGTAATATTTTCGCTTCTGTAATATATTCGATGCCCAGTATAACGTACTAGATTCTGTTTATCCAAAGCTTATCGAGTCAGTCCCAAATATGAGAAGATACTCCACATGATCATATCTTGGTTAGGTGATGCAGCGTTGAACGCTATTCGACATTGCTTGAAGAAAACCAGTAATCTACAAGGACGTTATTTACTTGCTCACCTGCATCTGCTTTTTCCAAGATGTCGTGTATGACTATGGAACACTGTGTTTCATACAAGTGCTGGTTTCTGAATACCTACTGATTGTTTGAGAGAAGTTTGAGTTTCTTATGTCTCCATGCTCGTCGACAAATATGTGGAGTCTAGGAACCCTTCGTACTCGGTTCGCTAGACAATGAAATCAGACAAGTCGTATTACTGTGTTTTATTACAAAAAGGAAAGATACAGTACTTAACTTTGCAATAACACAGATGTGTGGCAAGGAAACAGTGACATACCAAATAATACATCTTCAGTGCAAACAATTCCAAGTCTGTTCTGCATAGAGTGTACAAGCGAAGTAACCAGGGTAGACGCTTGTACCCAACTCACTAATCTTGAAGCTGCTATTCCACTGGGTCGTCACCAGTCGGTCGCGGCGCTTATGTTCTCTTCACATAGGGGCCGCTGCTGTCGCGTTCTAATTGTAATTGTTTTTCATGTATCAATACGTTTTCAAATGGGATAGTTAATTTTTGTTTTTTCTGTCAGCTGTCTTCAGTTTTAACAGCAGACAAATCAACGACAGATAGAATGGAGGATGTGTCCCATTCATTGACTTAACGTATGGGCAACACTTCCTAGTTTTAACCACAATTGATCTGCAATTTGCCGGAAGTGAACTAAATGTTCTCTTTTTGCTCGTTAAGTAATTTGACAGAAACTGTTTACGAATTCGATAAGATAAAACTACCCTCCTAGCTTTCTTGATGACCTTTTTCCCTCTCATGAAATAACATTTCTTTACTAGCGTTGTTAAAGACTCTCTCCTCATTGGTTGCAGTCTCGAAAAAGCTTGATTATGTTTGTCTCCAGGAGGTCTAAAATATTTTCTTCACTTGCGGATCTTCCAGTCAATAATGGGCGGATTAAATTGACCAATATCGAATGGTCAGGATATTTCCGTACCATTGAGTTTGTGGTATATTTAAATGACTGTACGACAGATGAGTCTGAAGCTGATTGCCGCGCGGAGTGGCCGAGCGGTTTGAGGTGCTATGTCACTGATTGCGCGGCCCCTCCCACCGGCGGTTCGAGTCCGCCCTCCGGCATGGGTGTGTGTGCTGTTCTCACCGTATGTTAGTTTAAGTAGTGTGTAAGTCTAGGTACCGATGACATCAGCAGTTTGGTCCCTTAGAAACTCACACACATTTGAACATTTCTGAAGCTGATCGACGGTAGAAAAATCCGATTATTTATGTAAGATCACCGGCCGTAGTTATTCTTGTCCATATTAAATCACCATACTATTCACTTCGGAACACACTTAATGTTTATTCTTGTCACTATAAACATTTCTCCTCCTGGGGAGTCTAATCCATCTTCCGACATATGTTATACGTACTGTCGAAAATTTACGTTGTGTTTCGAGTTCAACTAACGCAAAGGTCCTAGTCTGATATTGGAACGACAGTTTTCTTGGAGAGACATGAGTTCTGGGCCATTTCTGCCAATACTTCGGCATTTAACAATTAATATTTTAAGAGCCTCACCCTCCAGAGTTGTTATTCGTCATGTTGAAATAATTGCTTTATATTATGCTGATTTGTCCAGCTTCCGGAAAGAATTGAGAATTTTATCTAAGGCCAGGCGACAGACGTCGTTGAAGCTGACGTGAGCAACGATCTGCAGCTGATTACAATCCCTACTCTCGATTATCCGAATTTATCATAATGTTTCCTCCCGCTCACAGAAGTGGCGAAGAGATGATGTATTCGTCATAGATGGTCCACATTTTAGCCTGAGGCCCGTTGTACAGTTGGACGCTCACATCTCCCCAGATTTTCTAAGTGATTGTTCATAACGTGGCAAACACTCACACAGCCGCACCATCTTGCTAGCGACGAAATGGCAGAAAATGGAACTGTAGGAACTATGCAGTATACTTCATTATTTTGTAAGCCTCCAGTGATAAACAGTAGCGAGGAAGACTCATTATATAACATCTCAAATCAGTATGACTTAGATATTATGTCTTTGACTGAAAATCTGAAGGTATGACTACAGTCACAATATCTACACGTCAACTGTCACGACGTTAATGTAACCAATGCGATTAATAAAATTACAGGAGATAATGAGGCTTCCGCCATTCCGGCAGACAACACTGTTCTAATGAATCTTATTTGAAATTTTGTATTCGTATACGACGAACCGATGAGTTCAGTCAGTCGACGGGATATTATTAATTTTCATTGTGAAACGTTCCCTACATAAAAGGTGGAAGCAACCATTCAGAAGCGTCATTTCATACTTTATTAGGCTTTGATTTTATTAGAAATTGATCGTTCATTGATGGTGTAGCATTGCCCGTATTCAGCGAGGGGTGTCTTACCGAGAACATTAGCGCTCGGAATAGATTGCCTTTCCTCCGTATGCAGTGTCGACTCTAGGTACTTCGACACTTGTTTGGACTCCAACCCCTCCCTTCCTGTCCTCCCATCTCGCGAAATAAACTATACATTCTATAATTTTTGTCCCGAGTGGTGCAGCACTTATTATACATTAGGAGTTGGCTTAGTACTAATTTCCGAAATTTAATTTTGCAAACAATAGCGGAGCAATGACAAAATGGTTTCATAACTATTGAAAGACCTCCTAGATCGGTAACACCTCGGTGCCACCTGTGCACCTTCGTTGAGCACATCTGAGTCCCACTCTATTCCAGCTCTAGCGCCTGAGGGAGCCAACCCGTTATACCCCACTTAGATCCACATGCTTGCAGGTACTAGAGCAGCAGTTGCCCACCTTTCAGCTGAACTGATGTCGTAGTCTCTGTACAGTTACGTTTTTAAAATGCTCAGTGAAGTGCGCAGGTAGCGCCGAGAGCGTTACCAAACTAGGGTGTCTTAGGTGGATCCTTTTGCCATTTTATTCACTTATTGTCAATGTTGCAGTCGCCCCCGCCCCAGTCATGTCACAGAGGGCGTGAAACAGGAGGGCTGAAGCAGCATAAGCGCGCTTTGCTGCTTCGTAACAAGTTCAAATGTTGTCGAATGGTTTTGAACGGTCCCTAGTGACTACACCCTGTATACCGGAGCAAAAATAGAGGTCTTGCTACTATCCAAAGGGGTTAAAATACGCTCAATGACACTGCAACCCTTCCAAAGCCGTAAAGAGGGGCTGAAAATTCTGATAGTCCGGGAGGGGGTGGGGTGGGAGTTAGCAGACTCAAGAGAACGTCGTGTTGTTGCAGATAGCTCTGCAAACTATCGTTCTGGACGCAAAATGTGTGAGCATGAAACCCTAAGGGAAGAGGTGGTTTCACTGACACCATTCAGGCCACATGCTTTTTCGTGTCGATTCTGACTGGACTGTTTACCTCGCCGACCCATAAGAAACCCACGTAATTTCAACTCTGGGCATCGCGGATCTGACGTCCATCACAGAGGCGACAACAGAGGGGGTGAAATGTGAGTAAGAGTGTTGTAACGACTTTCCCATCACGTGACACTTCCACCGTACCGTTGGGCAGAATTCTACTGAAATTTGGTGTCAGTGTGTTATCATTAACCCAACGTACCCGTCACATGAACTTCAGAGCTCTGGCATTTTTTCCTTGTATGTGTCAACACCATGCTGTTTGCACCATTACAGAGGATGGTTGTAGGCATCTTTGAGCCAGTTTTCAATCTTTTACTTCGCCGCAGGAGAAAATTACGGGGTTTCAGAAAAGAGACTCCTTAATTTTATTGTGTGATGTACTTACTTAATTTTTGTTGCCTCTCTTCTATTTCGAATTTATCAATACAGTTTCGTTTTATTTTTCTTCTTTCATATCTCTAGAGAGCTTTGGTCGCGTCTCTGAGGATATGTGTGTGTGTGTGTGTGTGTGTGTGTGTGTGTGTGTATTAGTGGGAAGGGAGGGAGGTGGGGAGAGCCCTTGTCACGGCCGACAACTAATGCTTCATAGCATTCGAACTCTTCTTAAGGTATCTGAGTAAATAGATCGATATATATAAAACGAGTAACTGCATGAATGATTCACTAAATAACCTCTTTTTCTTAATATATATGTATTTTAATGAAATTAAAGTAAATCCTTCCTATTCCTATTCAAATTTTATATTAAAAACAACTGAAATGATATTTTATTATGTCTACAATTAAAGAATTACTGAACGATTCCCTTGAGGCGTCTTGGCGATCTTGTTTTGTTTTCTAGGATACAGTTCCTGTTTCCAGACTCAGTGTATCATGCATTGCATTTCGATTTTTTTTTTTTTTAGGTTGACACACCCTGCATTTTTCGTTCCTCATCAACTATTTGGATTATAAAATCGTATGCATCGTCTGCATCTTAACTTATTGATAACATAGGACGCTTATTTTCTCATTAACATTAAGCCTGAGTTTCATTTATTTTGGGGATAGTATTTCTCTTCTCAGCTTATCATATTTTACGGTCTGACATTCTTTTCTGCACGTTTTGCGATGAATATAATGTATTGTTTTGGGTGCCGTTTGCACATCTCGTTCGTCTTTCCACATAAAAATCTATTGACGAATAGATTACATATGTTGCAGACTTTACTTTCGCATCGCTTTATTTCGTGAAGTCTTTCGTTGGTGCCCATTATATTGCTGGTTATTTTATACCAAGTTGGACTATCGCCCATCAATAACGGAAGTAAAACGTTTACTCCAATTAGTTCCAATTAATTATGAAATAAAATAAATGAGTCTTAGGGTTGCTTAACAGGTGAAATTTGCTTGTAAAGCAAAGTTTGAAACGACAAATCGAACGCCGCTTGGGGTTCACACAAAACATCGAACGTGGAGGTATCTGACCAATAGAATACTACTGTTGCCTAAGAGGGAATGTTTATAGGCTAAAGGTTTCTTCCCAGAGACGACAGACAGAATATAACCATTCAGTACGAATTCAGCGTCAAATAACCGAACGTTATTAATTCTTTAAGTGGATAGAAGGATGAAACAGAGCAAGACGAAGGATTTTTTAACATATGATTCGATAAAAATGAAAGAAATGTCATTATGCAAATAAGACAGTTGCTGAGAAGTCACTCCGTGGACAAGATATAATGCGCTTAGGCAGGCGTGTTGTGTCTATCGGTAAGAGATCCGACGATGGAGCTATACTTAACTGTGGCGTCGGCTCCTAGCAAGAACTCGTGCCGCAATTACGTGGACAGCACATGGATGAGGAGACCGCGCCTGGACACCAAAGGCTATAATTTCATCATGGCTGGCCGGCGTCTACAATGTTGCCATGTGTTTTATTTTCAACTTGTCCACCGTCTTCCACGGAAGTTTCTACGCAGTCGACAGCTGCGGAAGTCCTCTTTGGCAGTTCTCCCACACTTGCGCCAGACGTCGCTTTGTCTGGAAACTCGGCTCCCTCCTGCCTGGGTTATTGGGCTGATAAATTAATTCATTGGGGAGCAGAAGTTGGAGTCACAGCTGATGTTACATACTATATAGCGCTCCGTTCAGTTCGGATCAATACGTCAATGACTTAAGTGGATTGCTTCTATCATGTGAACAGATGGCTTACCCTGAGCTAAAGCAGTAATGTTCCCGGCCGAATGACGCTACGTAGCATAAATCACAAATGCAATGGCGAGGCAAATTTGTGAGAGCAGCAACTTCGCTGAAGTAATTAAATTTAGCCTTCTGCTGACTATTATTACGTAACTATATGGCATCAGTAATCTCTCTTTAGAAACAATATGTTTGGTTTGAAACTTCCTGGCAGATTGAAAATATGCATTATGTAACTTCGGTTACGGTACGTTTGGCCTTCATATTGGGTATACACTAGAACTGGCATATCCTTACGGCAGGTATCTTTTGGATCCTTTTAGTATGTTGGTTGCGCTGAACTGCCACAAACACACCTGAAGATGGAACTGAATAATTTCAAAATCGTTGATGTGAACTGAGTACCGTAATAAAACAGGAAATTGATTATACTGTAACAGTATTTTAATGAAATACACAATTGAATGACCCTAACATTCCATAGATGAAGATGAATCTCACCACAATTAGTAATGTTGGATGTAACATGGAAACGTAATACAGCGTAGGTACCCGTATAAACGTTTCGAAATTACGAAAGTAGATTTCCGATAAGTGATGCTATGCACTGTGTACTACTTTTGCCCTACTTATAACTTTCGTAATATTCACATCTACCGAGATAGAGAGGTCAATAAATTTTGTTATTGAAAATATATATTTCTCTTACTAGATTTAGGAGACGTTGGATTCAATAATATATTAATGCTTTTCTAATTAACGTTCGCACTGCACATTTTCGCACAAAGACACAGGGTACGTGCTAAATGAAACGTATATGACAGTCACAACGGCTGTAATGGCACTTAAAAATCGGGTAATGTTTCAGAAAGTGTGTTAGGTCAACTGTCTCTATCCCGATAATCAAATCATTTACTACCTTCTTTTTGCGGAACGTTTCATGTAAGTTTATTCTATAGAACATGTGTGCAACATCAAAGAAGATTTTTTTACTATTTCACGTTTTTCAGTTAATTTAAGAAAATATTAATTGGATAATGCTATTGACAATATGTTTAACAAGTGCCGCAACAGTCTTGATCACCAAAAATGGTGGTGAGGAGAGGAAGATATTACTTATGAGCGGAATTAATCAGTACGTTTGCTATTTTCCCTTCAGGGAGTTTGGGATAGTATCCTCTGTTGTGGATTGGCAAGAGAGCCAACCCACTATGAGAGGAAGCCGAAAGGCACGCGTTTTAGCTCACGCAGGCTGGCGTGAGGTCTGGAACGGGTCAAGGAAATGAGACTAGCAAAAAAGGACGTACAGGGTGTGGTAAATAAGTAATGAGACTGGCCGCCGCGTGGCGCCCCAGTCGCTCGCAGGGCGGTCTCCACCTGTACGTCACGTGGTGGGGGATCTGAGCTAACAATAGAACCGGTTCGCAGTCGCGTCGGAGCTCTGGTGCAGTGAGGGTCGAGATTCGCGTATTACGTTGTTTGTGTGCCCGTGACACTTGTGAAAACGCTGAAGGTGGATCGCTCGATAGAACAGCGGTATGCAATCAAATTTTGCTTTCGCTTGGGCAAAACTGCTTCGGAAACTTTTGCTATGATTACGGAGGCCTACAAAGAAGACTCCCTATTAAGAGCTCAAGTGTTCCGGTGGTTTAATGAATTTAAAAACGGGAGGGAATCGGTTGAATACATGGAACGATCTGGACGCCCTTCAACGAGTCGTGTGGATGAAACGGTGGCCAAAGTGAAAGAACTCCTGGACTCCGACCGTCGTTTAAGTCTCAAAATGATCGCCGATGAGGTCTCCGTGAATAAATTTACGGTTCACCAAATTGTTACGCAAGATTTGATGATGAGGAAAGTTTGCGCAAAATTGGTTCCCCGAGTGCTCACCGCCGAACAAAAGCAACAACGAGTGGACGTTTGCCGTGAGATGTTGAATGATTTGGAAAATAATCCACACTTTTTAGACAACGTAGTAACAGGCGACGAATCGTGGACATTTCAGTACGACCCAGAGACGAAAGCCCAGAGCTCGGAGTGGCACACACCGGCATCCCCGCGGCCGAAGAAAGCAAGAATGTCAAAGTCCCGCATCAAGACAATGCTGATTGTGTTTTTCAACAAGCGGGGGTTAATTCACAAAGAGTTTGTCCCTCAGAGGAAGACTGTCAATGCCGAATTCTACAAAGAAGTCCTTCAGCAATTGCACAGAGCCGTCAAACGGAAGCGACAGGACCTTGCTCAACGCTGGCGTCTTCACCACGACAACGCTCTGGCGCACACAGCGTTCCTCGTGACCTCCTACTTGACCCGAATTGGAGTTGAAGTTTCGCCACGGCCACCATACAGCCCTGACTTGAGTCCTCCTGATTTCTTCCTATTTCCGAAGGTCAAAAGATACCTGAAGGGTCATCGTTTCGACGATATTCCGAACATCCAACGTGCTGTCACGAAGGCACTAACTGGGATAACTCAAACGGACTACAGTGGGGCCTATGAAGCTTGGAAAACGCGCTGGCAACGTTGTGTCGACGCCCAAGGCGAGTACTTTGAAGAATATTAACGTTTTGTACAAATTAGATCAATAAATTTGTTTTTCTAGACTGAGTCTCATTAATTATCTACCACACCCTGTAGCTGTGGACTACTTAACTTTAATCCATAAATGCTGAACATCGCTCTTGACAGTACATGTTTTACAGCATCAATAGTAACTGGTAATGGCGCTTTACTAGGTCGTAGCAAATGACGTAGCTGAAGGCTATGCTAACTATCGTCTCGGCAAGTGAGAGCGTAATTTGTCAGTGAACCATCGCTAGCAAAGTCGGCTGTACAACTGGGGCGAGTGTTAGGAAATCTCTCTAGACCTGCCGTGTGGCGGCGCTCGGTCTGCAATCACTGATAGTGGCGACACGCGGGTCCGACGTATACTAACAGACCGCGGCCGATTTAAAGGCTACCATCTAGCAAGTGTGGTGTCTGGCGGTGACACTTCATTCCTCCCCCACAAATCGGCGTACGGATGTGTTATAAGGCTTCCGCCCGCCGTGGGGAGGACCCCATGTTGACGTATGCGACGAGGTGGGGAGCCTAACAACAGGCGAGGCTGTGCCACCCGCACCCTGCCATTCGGTCCAGGGGAGCTAGGAAACGCCTGAAAACTGGCTCCAGCGTGCACGCCAAAATGCAGTGTATGCGCCCACAGGGAGACACGAGGGGCCGAAGGGTCGACCTCCATCGGGCCGGGCCACCCGACGGGCGAACATGACATATGGTCCGGAGCGGGCAAGAGTTCCATGTCGGACGACAACTGGTCACGGGAAGCGATCGGCGGCGCGTGACCCAGGGATGCGCCCGGTGGTTGCGGCGAAGCGTCCACTGCGCACGTCGCCGGCGGGAGAACAGGCGGCGGCGGCGGTGGCGCGTCGCCATGGGGCAAAATGGAAAGCAGCGTCGGTAACACCTGGGGCTGAGGCGAGCCAGTAGATGGGTCCCCAGGGCGCTGACCGGACGGCACCGTCGCTGAAAGCAGACGGGGAGCGGCAGAACCCGTGCGACGACAGAGGCGCAGCTGATTGAGATGCCTACGCATCTCACGAAAGGCCCCCAAAACCAGATACATAGCGCGGCCGAGGCAGCGAAGAAGGCGCCCTTCGAGCCAACGCCGTGAACCTCGATAGTTACGATAGTAGGCAACGTCGCCCGGAGCAAAAGCAGGTGTCTGCCGCTGCACAGGAACCTGATGCGGCGGATGTAGCAAAGACATCAAGGTGCGATGAGGACGACCGTGGAGCAACTCAGCCGGCGAGCGACCATCTCGCGGCTGAGAGCGATACGAGGACAAAAAGAGCAATAACACGTCCTCCTGAGAATGCGACTCTTTAAACTTCAACATCTGGGACTTTCAAGTCCTGACCAATCATTCAGCGGCACTGTTTGACTGAGGCGAAAACGGCGCGGATGTCAGATGTTGAATACCATTGGCCTTGCAGAATGACTGAAATTCTGCGGACATGAATTGTGGGCCATTGTCGGAAACAATAGTCTGTGGCAGACCTTCAATGCAAAAGATAGCAGATAACGCTTGGATGGTGGCAGATGACGTCGTGGAAGACATCCGGACAACAAAAGGAAAATTACTGAATGAATCTACCACAACCAACCATCGAGCATTCCAGAATGGACCAGCAAAATCGATGTGTAAGCGTTGCCAAGGGGAAGTGGCTTTTGGCCATGCAAAGAATTTCCGCGGTGGTGCTGATTGTTGTTCGGCACACACCATAATCGCAGCATCGATTCCGAACCAAGTACAATGCTGACGAGCAAGTTGTTTCGTTCTCACTATACCCCAATGTCCTTGGTGGAGAAGCCGTAAGATAGAAGATTGTAACGAATGTGGGACCACGACCATGGACTGATCATTATGAGAACGCAACAGCAAAACACTACGTCATACAAAAAGTCTCTCCTTGTGAGCAAAAAATCGGCGAACCAACGGATCCCCGATCCATGACTTTGACAAGGGCCATTGCGTAGCAACAAAACGCAGAATGGTAGTAAGGACAGGGTCGGCAGCTGTGGCTGTAGCTACTCAACGAAAACCAATCGGAAACGATTCGACCACGTCATCGGTTTCCGAATCAATGAACATGCAAGAAAGTTCGGAGGAATCGAATGCTCTATCCTCAGCAACAGGCAAACGGGACAACGCATCGGATGTTTCCGTGCTTAGCAGTGGACCGATAGAAGATATCGTAGCGGTACTGCGAGAGGAAAATATACCAGCGAATGAATTTCTGCACTGTACGTGGAGGTACAGGCTTGGTCGGATGAAAAAGCGATGTCAAAGGTTTGTGGTCTGTGATGATGGTAAAGTGACGACCATACAAGAAATCATGAAACTTTGTAACACCAAATACGAGAGCCAATGCGTCTTTCTCGATCTGTGAATAATGTCTTTGCGCAGACGAGAGCAATTTGGACGCAAAGGCTATAGGGCGATCGTGCGAACCGTCTTTGTGCGCAAGCACAGCACCGATCCCGAAATCCGGTGCATCCACCATCAACAAAAGGCGCTTCTGGGGACCGAATGGCGTAAGGCAAGTATTGGAAAGCAACGCCGATTTCAACTGGCGAAAGGCGCGTTCGCATTCCGTCGTCCAGACGAACGGCGTAAGCGATGAAGCGGAGCTGAAATGGAAGAGGCATGCGGCACATATTTGTTATAATAATTAATTTTTCCCAGCACACTTTGTAGCTGCTTCAAACTCTGCAGCGAAGGCAACTCTTGTATGGCACGGAGGTGCTCGGGACTAGGATGTATGCCTTGGGCATTGAGTACATGTCCCATGTAGGGTTAGTCACGAGCAAAAAACACACATTTGTCCTTCCGCAAGCGAAGACCATTTTGTCGCAAGACCTGAAATAAAGTTCTGAGATTGGCTAAATGTTCTTCGTCCGTCTTTCCAGGGATCACAATATCGTCCAGATAGTTTGCTGCAGTAGGGACCGACGCACAAACATTTTGTAGATATTGGTGAAACAATGGCAGGGGCGGATGCACACCCGAATGGCAGTCGTTGGGAGCAATACAAACCAAGATGCGTGTTAACCACCAAAGCGCGCTGGGATTCTTCGTCCACCAGTACTTGCAAGTACGCATCTACTAGGTCCAACTTCGAAAAATATTTACCCGGGCACAGTTTGTCAAAAAGATCTTCCGGGTGGGGTAAAGGAAAAGTTGCAATCACTAGTTGTGGATTCACTGTTGCCTTGAAGTCCACGCAAAGTCTCAATTTTCCGGAAGGTTTTTGCAAAATTACTAAGGGTGATGCCCAGAGAGAAGCCTGCACATGTTCAATTACACCTTGTTATTCCAAATCATGTAATGTTTTTGCGACCTCATCACGCAATGCGTGGGAAACATTGCGCGCTCTGAAAAATTTCGGTTGCGTGTTTACTTTCAGTTCCAAATGTGCTTTATAGTTCTTAGCGCAACCAAGGCCCGGTGCAAATATATCTACAAAGTCTTCACATAGACGAGAGACACTGTCTGAAGGCACAGTCTGGTTCACTGATAGGACCTGATTGACTATAGACAAGTTAAACAACTGAAACAAATCGAAACCAAACAAGTTCACTGCAGAAGAAGAACGAAGGACATAAAATGACACAAGTTTTGTTTGTCCTTTGTATGTTGCAAGAAGGCTGCACTGTCCTAACACAGGGATCGCTTGTCCTGAACAACAACTTAACATTTGCGGCATGCAACGGAGGTGTGCCCAGCTATTTGTACGTGTAGTGATTGATCAGTGAAACTGCAGTTCCGGTATCGAGCTGGAATGGTGTCACCATTTGCTTGCCTGCGCAGCACACATGGCTGAGAGCCTGGTGGCAGCTGAGCGGACAGGCGCGAGGGCTGTTTACTGTTCCGTGCAGCTCGCCCAGCGGGCCGGTTAACCTTACACACAGGTGGCGAAGTTTCAAATGATTCCTGAGCAAAGTCAAGTGTGTCCTGCCGATCCAATATATCCATCACTTGTTGAAGGGAGGGATTGACTAGTTTCAAAATCTGTTCCCGTATACGAACATCAGAAACGTTCTGTGCAATTTCATCACGTACCATAGTATCTGAATAAGGGAGTCCACATTGATACTCAAAAGCACAATCCCTAGTAAGGCCTTGTAAGGTTGCAAACCACTCCCTATTAGTCTGACCTGCCGTACGTTTCGTCCGAAAGAAGGTATACCTTTTTGCAACTACATTGACTGATTCTTTGAAATATGCATCTAATGCAGACAAAATTTCGTCGTAGGACAGAGTTGCTACATCGCGTCGGGGAAATAATTTCACTATCACACGGTACGTTTGGACGCCTACGGAGGAAAGGAGAAAAGGCTGCCGCTCATTACCTTGAATTCTGTAGGCGGCGAGATGGAATCCCAATTGGCATGACCACTCCGTCCAGTTTTCCAGTGCAGCATCAAAAGGACGAAAAGTTGGTGCAACTGTGTGTTGTGGCTGCGTGAGCGGTGGAGCGGCGGCTGCCGCATCGTTTTGCATTGCACGTTGACCCTGGACGAGCTGTCCAAGGGCATCCAGCAAGGCCTGCGTCTGCTGGTTCTGTAAGCGATAAAATTCGGACAGTACATCTGGAGATTGTGGCGAAGCCATTACACAAGTAAATCAGGGCAGTATAGTTACGAACGTGAATTGGCCTCGTCGCCAAATGTTGTGGATTGGCAAGAGAGCCAACCCACTATGAGAGGAAGCCGAAAGGCACGCGTTTTAGCTCACGCAGGCTGGCGTGAGGTCTGGAACAGGTCAAGGAAATGAGACTAGCAAAAAAGGACGTAGCTGTGGAATACTTAACTTTAATCTGTAAATGGTGAACATCGCTCTTGCCGGTACATGTTTTACAGCATCAATAGTTACTGGTAATGGCGCTTTGCTAGGTCGTAGCAAATGACATAGCTGAAGGCTATGCTAACTATCGTCTCGGCAAATGAGAGCGTAATTTGTCAGTGAACCATCGCTAGCAAAGTCGGCTGTACAACTGGGTCGAGTGTTAGGAAATCTCTCTAGACCTGCCGTGTGGCGGCGCTCGGTCTGCAATCACTGACAGTGGCGACACGCGGGTCCGACGTATACCAACGGACCGCGGCCGATTTAAAGGCTACCACCTAGCAAGTGTGGTGTCTGGCAGTGAAACCACATCCTGATCAAGCAGAGATGTTGCTTACAAGTTCTATAGAATAAACTTTTTATCTATTTCTGTCTGAACTAAAACCTGATATGAGCGATGAGTTACTGAACATTATTTTTTTTCCTAACAAAGGATTTGGTAGCAGCTGGTTGTTTTTTTACACTTTCCAGCAACGATCTATAAAGTAAACTGTTCCTCCTCTTCATATTTTGTAAGAATGTGCTTGTAATCTTGGATAAGTTTAAAATCCCCTTCGGCACTAAATTGCCTTCTGAAGTTTTCTCGTTTTTATTTTCGACGAGCTTTCTTTCATGTTGTAGGATCTATGACGAGGACGTCGATCGTGAGAGAAAATCTCCTGAAGAAAGTTTTTGACCAACGCTTGCAAGAGATGAGAATCCGATCTTTATAAAGAAAGAAAATCTCTGTAACACGCATTGTATCTCTCCTATTTTTCCTTTCTTATTTCTCTTATTTAATTTTTTCTGCTTTCAGCGCAGAGTGCAAGGTATTTTCTGTAATCGTTATTGGAACATAATTATCGGATAAGGCTAGAATTATAGGTTCTAGAACTATGTACTAGAAATGGCTGGAAAATCTTTTCGCAGAAACCGCAACGATTTCTAGTTCCATTTTAAATCTTGTCGCAGCAACCTTACTGATTTTCCAATCACTATTTTGGTATTCGGTCAATTAACCCATGAATAGGAAACCATGATGAACTACTTCTGATGACAAAAGTCAGGTTCGTAAGTACATTCCAGCAAGAAAAATACACATTCTTCTTTAGGAGTGTTTCTTTCCATGAGATGAAGGAAGATTATTTTTAAGAAGGTATAATTTGAATGTAGAAACTGATTTTGGCATTCACCAAGCGTGACTTACAGACCTTGGTTTCCGGAACGATACGGTAATACGGTATTCAGTATACCCATCAAGAGGAAAACAGGCATCACCAGTCATTTCATTGCTACCGATCAAGTGAAAATTATTGTCGAGTTTTGTGTAGGTTTCTGTAAATATTCTGGAAAGCCTCATGTATGGACGAGAGACTCGAGATAGCTCCTCAAGACTTTCTCAAAAATATGTAGACGGCGATGGAGATACAACTTAAAACGATTAAACTGTTTCTATTTACATTTTTACTGTCACATTTTAATGGATCTGTATTGCCTGCTGTCGTATCACAATGAAGTCGCTGAATTTTTTGTGTTACACCGTACTACTCAACAGACATGGTTTGATCTTATTCTGAAAGCAGTGGAACATCAGGGATTCCCAGCAATTGCTCCTTGCCTTGAGATTACCCTAGTATTGCGTCTGTCAACCTTTTCAACTTTTGTGAACGAAGGAAGCAGTTGTTCATCTCAGTGCAACAATATTATTGGCACGTGTTAATGTTAAATCATTTGTTTCCGATGTACTAACCTGACGAGTGGTAAAGGATTGTTCTGCTTTTTCATAGCTCCTTTTCTTTTTCTCCTGGCGGTTTGCATTGGATTGGTCTTCAGTCATCTTTCTCCTGTGTGTCTTAGTTTTCTTAATCTACACCAAAAATCGTCATTTTTGGCGTGAAAACATTTGAAAATTCTACCTTTAAATTTTTTTATGTTTTCCAGCGTATCGGAATGTGCTATGTGAAGGAGAGGGTCCATAATTTGCACGGAAAGCTCTCTATTTTCCTTCTTTCATATTTGCAGCTCTAATAAAATGTTTCTATAAAGTTGTGAAAAAAAAACGGAAAACCTTTTGAACCACCAATGCTGCGCTTTCATTTGTTGTAAGATTTATGACTGTTAGACTGCCGCAGAAAATGTTTAAAACCTCACCGCTGGAGGCTACTTCAGGTTCAATCATGTGACTGGAAGCGTAGCTAACAAGAGAGATGTTTATATTACTTCTTTATTAGTGTAATGAACTATCGAAATAAACTGATGTAATTTAATATGTCTAGGAAAAGAGAATGACAGACGTTACTTCTAACAGAATCACAAATTGTTTGAAACAACCATTGAAAATCACTATGAAAGACAAGTAGGTCGTTGGTTACAGAATAAGTAAAACAAGAACAAACATGACAAAAATACAGACACTATAAAACAAATTTATCAAATAACAGTAACAGTATAATTCTAATAATAACTGTGTAAGTTTCTCTAATAATATTTACTAAACATCCTGTGGCATACTTTGCATGTAGAACATTCGGTGTTTTCTCAAATTATCTCAACAATAAAGGATTACACGTTACTGGAAGTAGACATCACATGATAATTAAGTTAATTATCAGGCGGAAGTGGTTTCAACTGAAATAACATAAAAATTATTTGATAAACGAAATTCAGAACGAAAATTTCAGAACTTTGCTGTCGTTGGAAGGAAGAAATGAAGAGTTTAACGTACCGTCGACGTTGAGGTTATTAGACACGGAGCAAAAGCTCGGATTGTTTCAAGGACGGGGATGGAACTCGGCCGTGCTCTTTCAAAGGAAGTATTTAGCGATTTAGTAAAATCACGGAAAAGCTGAATCAGAATGGCCGGACGTGAATTTGAAGCAAATGCAAGACGAGTTTGCTAACCACTGCGCCACCTCGCTGGATCATTGTCGTTGGTTATCGCCTCACACACACACACACATACACACACACACACACACATCTATATACAATGCAATCGGTTGCCAATAGCTATACCTGCTTGTAATACTACACTCAACTATTTTACAATTTCTACGGAGTTCCTGCTGGTTTTGTAATGGTGCGTAAGTAATCTGAATGTCGTATTACGGCTTAGCAGAGTACTCACTTTTAACCATTGTGTAAACGAGAACGCACGTACTGCAATCTCCATACATGACATGTGGAATTACTTTCGGGGTGTAATTATTTTCGATGATTTCGTATTGTGTTCCTGATTCACCTCTCATATTATTATTACATTTACTGAAATCTTATATTATTTTCTTTGTTTCGTTGTAAGATGGACTGTCTGTCATCTTATCAATTGAAATGTGGTACGTAGCCTACATAAGTTTAATTGCTTTCCCTTCAACTGAAAAATATTAAAAATAAAACTACAAAATTTCAGTATGTGAAGTTACATGCAGATCTTTGTCACAGAGCTACGTAAGCCGCAGCCGGACTGCAATCTCGATTCAAGCTGCAAGACATATCTCTTCGTTACTAGGTAACGAGAAGGTTGCTTAACTAAAAGATCTGACAGCTGATTGCTTATTTCCTCTTCTACTCCCCTTTCACGTGGAATTCAAACCAAGGAGGAAATCACTGCCTAGGGTGCAAGAAGACATACATTATCTGATAAAAAGTTTCCGGACACCCCCATGTAACGCGGAATTGATCACTAGATGTCACGAGAGGCGCAACTTCTAGTATATAATGAGGCGGGGACTATTGTGTTGTCAGTACAGACACAGCAACAACAGAGTGAGTCGGTTAGTGGAGCTCAGTGACTTCGAACGTGTACTAGTTTTTAGATGTCATGTGAGTAACAGTTCCATCAGGTATGTTTCAACCTCTCTGGAGCTACCCAAATAGATTACTGGTGATGTGGAAACGCGAAAGAACAAGCACAGCTAAACCGATATCAGGTAGACGTCATGTACTAACGTACTGGAACCGTCGAGCAACGGGGATGGTGTTGTGAAAGTCACGCGAAACCAACGGAAATCGGAACGGAACTCGTGTTTTAGAAGGTATTACCATCAGTCCAACTACCGCAGTGACTGTGCGTACGTAGTTAAGAAAAAGGGGATAAAATGGTCGAACAACTCTTTATCAACCACGCATTTCCATAATCAGTGCTAATGGACGCGTGAGGTGGTGTAAAGGGCGACACCACGGGACAATTGATAACTGGAAACGAGTGATTTGGGGTGATGAATCACGTTATATCCTATGGCAGTCCAATGGGAGGATATGGATTCGTGAATGCCTGGAGAACATTACCTATCAACCTGTTTAGTGCCATCAGTGAAGTACGAAAGAAAGGATATTACGGTGTGACGGTGTTTTTCGTGGATAGGTTGTTGTTCCCTTATTGCGCTTAACAAAACGCTAAATGCGGAAGGATATGAATACATTTTACAGCATGGTGCACTGGGTACAGTAGGACATTTCGGAGACGATGATGTTTTGTATCAGCACAATGCACTCTGTCAGAAAGTAGCATCTGTGAGGCAATGGTCTGTGGACAATATCATTCGTGAAACAGATCGACCTGCCGAGCGTCCAGACCCGAACTCAGTTAAAGACCTTTGGCCTGAGTTAGAAAGTTGTCCTCGCTCCAGGTCCCATCGTCGAACATCACTACCTTTTCTGGTTTCAGTTCTTGAGGAAGAATTGTCTGCTAGACATTCGTATACATTTAGTCACCTTATTCAAAGTGTACCAGCAGAGTTCAGACCGTCATAAAGACGAAGGGTTGACTCCTTACGTTAAAGATCACTAATAGTTGTCCGAATACTTTTGATCAGATAGTGTGACAGAGCTGACCGACCATCGAATTATAGCAACTTAGCCTCCGACCCAATATTATTATTGTAATCATCTTGAAGTTGAAACTCCTTTATCAGTGTTTGCTTTTACAATACATATGTTTCTGCATGGGGTCCGCCTTTGCAAAACACAATTTTGTCTATCTCAAACATGTTTCACTGCATTTGCAGCATCGTCAGTGGGCTTTCATTTTATGGCTGTTAAACATAAAGAATATTCTTCAGTGTTTGTACACAGGTAAATATCAGTTTTTAAAATCGTAATTACAATTTTTTCAAGAACACATAAAATTATCTATTCATAACTTTTTACCACATGGCGTGGTTTTCCTGAGGTATTCTGCTTTTATAGTACCTGTTTCCTTTCACAGTTTGTCATCTGAAATCGTATACAACTACACAATTTATCTACATTAAGTTGTATATTGTTGCAGATGACAAACTGTGAAAGAAAACAGGTGCTATAAAAACATAATACCTCGGGAAAACAACGCCATGTGGTAAAAAGTAATGAATATGTATTTTAATGTGTTCTTGAAAACTTTGTAATTACGATTTTAAAAATTAATATTTACATGAGTGTAAACAGTAAAGAAAATTCTTTATGTTTAACAGCCATAAAATAAAAGCGCACTGATGATGCAGAAACTGCAGTAAATTATGATTGGGATAAAAAACCAAATTGTATTTTGCTACAGACGGACCCATCCAAAAACATATGTATTACTATTGTAGCAGATCTGCGTAGTCTATACATCTATTTATTCTTAGTTCTATAATATTGTTGATAATGACTAATTGATTTACACTTATAGTAAACAAACATCTCTGTTTGTTTCAGAACTCCTGGATGGACGCAGATAGAGGCAACAGAAAGAACCGTTTACGAAGAGGATTGAACTAGAAATCTGGTTGTTCGTTCAGGAGAGCGGACTCCGACTGAATGTATTCTCAGATGACCGTTCATTTTGCTTATAGCAGCTGAAATCTTTAAACTAATTATAGTAATAATTCAGTATGGAGTGGAAAATAAGTAATTTCTTCGCTTAATTTCTTCATAAATAATTTTCCACACATCGGTTAGCGTATCCCAGCTATTAAATAGACCTTGAAAGAATTTTATCTATAAATGAATAGGCAGCAAGACAAACAACGCGGTTTTTTCTGGAATGCGTGTCTGATGTCCATTTTCAGTACATGTTAATAAAGTATAGCAATTTGTACGACATTCACTGCCAACACAGAAGCGGTACTGTTTGTAAAACAGAACACGTTTCATCCACGTATGTTGTGCAGCCACAGATGTGGAAAAGTGAAAAGAAGTTTTTGTTGTTTGTTCTAAAAACGTCTAACAGGCTGATAACGCTGAAACTTTTGTCTATCTGTAAAGCTGTACTATATAAGAGCGGTGTAATAGAACAGCTTGTTACCGATGAAGTCCTTATTTTATTGCAGCATTAATGAAATTTATTTTGATGTGTACATTCCGTTATTGAAGTATTGCTTTCTTCGGAATACCTAATCATTTAAACTGATACGTGTGATATAACGAATTAAACTGAAAGTAAGGGTGTACATTCCTTTCAGGAAGATAAATCATGTATTGTGAATAGCAAATAGACATCGTAGCTCTAAATATTTACTATTTACTGGCAAAATCTTATCGTCATACCAAAGGATCAGATGGACGTATATTGTTTAGTTTCATTCTCCGTCCTGTGTTACTTTGCACAATCTTAATTTCTCTATTAGTACTCATTATGAATGCTTCTCACCAACATTCTGAGTGTCATTCACAGGCACTTAATAATAGCGTAGAAAGTACGTTAAATGTAAATTTGTCTTATTTGCTTCAGTTCGCCTCTATTCCCAGTATTAAGTCATTCCAGTTTCATTAGTTATACCTTGTAAATAATGAATTACTTGTCTTAGGTGAACAGTCTCCAGTGACATATGAAGTTCAGTAGAGATTTATGTAAAAGATTCCTTGAGGTAACACAAGCTACTTCAAGGAAAGCCTACCTATTTTTATTGTTCTCGTGTACAGTGGTATTTAAAGGGACTACAGCATGACTGCAAAACCCCGCGTTGAGAAATCCTATTTTCATCAGACGAATTACACCTTAAATAAAGAAACCAGGGTATCCATAGACTATTTTTCGAGAAGAGTACAATAGTGATTCAGTCCTACAGCGGGCGTTTTTTCAGAAAAAATGTAATGAGAAGAGAAGGGAGACGATTTCAGTGATTTTTTTTTCCTTTTTCTACCGCAGACTGTTTCTCGTTATGACCTTTCCAGAGAATGGAAGTAATAAATGCTTCATGTAGTCCAGTTAAATTATTCAAATCCGAATTGCTAGTTTTCCGTCTTGGGTCAAAATAGCGCATCTAAGTCTTAAAAACACTTACTTCCATACAAAACAAATGTAATGGATGCACTCAGTAATAAATAACAATAATGATTATACTGAGAAGCGAACGGTGAAAGTGTCAATAGGTACTGTAACTTAATTTATTGTGTACAATGCGCGCGTTTCCATTAGTGTATCCTCTGTATGAATGTAATTTAGCTAGATTCAAAGAAGAATCAATTATATAACAGAGAACGTTAAGAATGAATGATCGGCATCCATTACAAAAAGAAGCGAGTATTTTTGTATGCTTCTGTCTTGTGACACAATGGGGTAAATCGAAAAGTTCTTATGGGATATTTCTACTGTTTAATCAAAAGAATTTAGGTGACGCCTTCTATCGTGTTTATCTATATAACAGGGTGTGTAAGTGTGATGTATGAATGTAAGGGTCACAGTAGACTCGCTGAATGTCGACAGTTGTCACTGTTTATACTGAATACTAATTTTTTCATTGTGTGATTGTGATTTCCGAAAATGAATACTTGGTATATATTTTTACGGATTTTGCTGTCCGGTAGAATAAAAGTGAGTGTTCGTATGTACGCATGCTTTTAGGTGATTCGCAAATATTGTTATACTATGTGTAGTGTTCGTAACATTTTCCGACTTTTGTCAAACGCAAGAAAACTCTTTATGGAAAATTAGTTGTTATCGTTCTTAATGAAAATCCATCATAATTTTGTGTCAACTATGGTGGTGTGTTGTGACAGAGTGTGTACATGAGTCTCGTAACCACACGTCCTATTTCTTAATTATATTTTTAAATTTGCCCTTTTTACTGCTGCAGCAAGCAGCGTAATATGAGAAATGTAGCTTCAAGTTACATTTCAAATTTTACTCCATTTTTTGACAGGGTACGTGGTTATGGCTGTATATAGACGACACTTTTTGAAACGAATGTCAAAAAACTCTTAAAAAATATGATGTGACAATACAAGAGCAGTTCAGCTGATGCCACGGAAAGAAAAGTTATTATAGCATAGTCCTCGACGGTGTGTGGGTCACGCTAAGGAATGCCTTACAATGTGCAAAGTTCAAACTTTACCTACCTTGATGACACGTGAATAATGCTAAATGTATTAACTGCTGTTTATTCCAAAATGGAAATGAAATCCTTCGATAGCAATGAGAGTCGTAATCTACAAGTTAACTCCTTGAAAATCATTTTCAATCAAATGTGCCATCGACATCTCTTGATATTGGCGAACATGTGTAAAATGACAAATACACTCAAATAACAACTTACATAATTTGCACGGGACCTTTTCCTGTTCTGATACCATCTCCAATACACACAAATATTATAGGAAAAAGCTTAACTGAAACTATATGAGGAAGAACCTGTTCCGTTTTCTGTGGTAGTTGTTGATATTAGCATAACAATGCATATGTAGTTATCAATGATTTCATAAGCTTGTATACCTACTGCATCTGACTAATGTATTTATTCTATGGTATGTGTTTAACGTAGTAAATGTATATGTCGTTGTATGGTTCTCATTTAACTTCAAATTCCTCGTCTGGAGGAACATATTCAATGTAAGTCATTCATGGGCCAGTTCAGACATTGTTGACAATGGTTACGTTGAGATATAGGAGAAGTTAGAAAGGACTGATTGTTTTCGTGTTTATTTTCATTTGGGACGACTGGGATTGGACATAGCGGATGAATAAAGAAAGTAATGCTTACGTCAGACGTGCACAATGGATGTCATGAAGGAATGTTAAATGTATTTGGTCTTTCGTGACCTTATTGATGTATTTACCCTACCTTAAAAGTTGTTCTAGTCATACATGTTTCATCAACAACTAATGTGTTATGTGTAGTAGATAACTAAGTAAACCTCTACTGTGCTTACTGAATTCAAAAGTAATAATTATAAGATATGTGTTCGTCGTCTAAGCGATTATTAACATTGTGTTACAGATATAAAATGATTAAACGTAGTTAAAGATGTCCCTCTTAACTAAAGATATACTGTTTCTGGAGTTTTTTGTATATTGTACCACGTATTAAACGAGTAGAGCTGTCTGCAGGTTTCCGTGTGAGGGTCTTGGTCTCGTAAGTTTGAAAGCTGCAAATTGCAGTCTATTGATGAAAATGGTGTCTTCCGGTGTCGAAAAGAGTCTTGTGTAAGGAAATGAATGTGGAAAGATACGACACGAGTCGTTGAAAGTAATGTACAGCAGCAGCCGTAGAAATTGATAGAATGGGTCACGAATTCTAAAGCTTTCAGACATCTCAGACTTTACACAAACATCCCTAACATCTTTAACTGCTTAAGATGATGGACAAAACCAAAGGTATTTTTTCAATACACCAGGAAGATATTTAAGATTTTTGTTCGTTTCATTCATTTATAGTTTTTCTGATTGCAAGAGCAACATGTTGCATTTCGTTTTGGTTTTTCAAGCGGGGAAACTGAAACTGAACGCAAGATGCTGGAAGTATTTGAAAGCGAAAGTATACTGCTTTCACACATAATTTAATGACATTATGTATATATTAATGATTGGGCGCACAATTTATTTCGTTAAGTTATTTATTATATTTTTTCCACAGGGGTACTGAAAAATACTATGCGTAGTTGAGAGTTCGTGACCTGGGCGGGTTGCGATATCTCATTGTTTGTGATAAATCCATGTGTTAAGCTTCCCTTTGTATGTTTTCCTGTTTCATATGTAGTCCATATATGTTGGTGTTAGCCATTAAGTGTTAATATACTCGTATAAATGCCATATGTTTCAATAGCATACTTTAAATTTCAATGTTGTGTGTTATGGAAATTCAATTGAGCATAAAATTGGTGTTACTTATCTCTGAGGTGTTTCCTGTATGCATCTCCTCTCAGACATAATAGATGTACTTAAGTGGCTTGTTTCGCATGTTCTGTCAACCCGTCCTCATTCCTTTAATTGATATAAATAGGAGACGATTATTTGATATTCCAACACAATAACACAACAAGTTGAATCAGTATTGCATGAGAATCTATGTACTGTACTTATGTGTGACACAGCCTACCTAAACTACTTTAGCAGGGAGGTGAACCGCATTGTGTTATGTTGACAACCAATGCGGATACTAGTCATCTAATTGTTTCTTTCTCCCCTTTCCTTGCTTTAATATATCGATACAAAAATATGATCACGCTGTTGTGTATGTTATGTTTTAAAGGTGCTGCAATGTATTGTAAATCTTACTTAAAGAATAAAGTATGAAAAACGTCAAACCATTTTCTTCAGTCCCGTTCCCGTTCTGTCTTATAATCTCTTACCTAACTGATGTTTAACCATGGTGAACAAACGTTTTAAAATAACTTTACTTGAGCTCTTAAACCTACTACTGCCATTTATAATTAATTTGTAAGTTTCGGTCCCATAAGAATGCAACAAATGCAAAAATCCTAGAAAGAAGTGCAGCGTAATCTGAGAAAACCACTTAGGGAAAAGTAAAGAAGGAAGTGGAAAAGTTAAAGAGCAGCTTGAATGATATACATTCCAAGCACATCCACTGCCTGACAAAAAATTTTAAGCACTCAGAAGAGGAGGCGAAAACGAATTGAAAATTCAAGAGTTGAGAGGTTATGTTATTTCAGTGATTACAATATGAGTCAGATTTAAAAAGAACTTGGTATTATGGGCCTACTTGTCAGTTTTATGTTGCACCTCCTGTCTCCTGGATGCCTATTCCGATTCGGTGAGGAATGTTCTCGGATATCCGTTGTATCCTCTCCTGAGACAAATTGGTCCATACGTGTTGTGGCTTGTCCTTGATATCCTGAATGCTGGCTCTAAGACAACGTAGAAATTCTACGCGGTTTCACTCATTTTCTACCTGGGACAGATGGGCTGATCTTGATGTCCATGGAAGTCCCTCAACGTCACGCAGACAGTTCATAGAGACACGTGCCATGTGTGGACGGGCATTGTCCCGTCGAAAAATGGTGCCAAGATACAGTAGCGTGATACAGGTTGTCCAGCGGAGGAGTCCCTGATTTCCGAATTAAATATCTCGAAAACTAAAATTGGTGGAGGAGTGCAGCAAACGGTGTGTTTATTGTGAAAACCGTAATAGTTTTCTGCCGAAGTTATGCAGAAGTTTCGTAATAGGTCGAAATACTGGTGACAGATGGGGCTGTAATCGTAATATATAATGCCGTAGCTCAGAGCGATTGTTTCCACGGCTGAAACGTAAAAGGAGGTTTGGGTACTGTAGGAAGATGCTGAAATCACGTATTCCGTTGAACGTGTTTTTTCTGGTACTGGAATACAACAGATGAGAACGCAGTCCTACGGCAAGATGCAGTTTTCAAAAACAATTTAATGTTACAAATGGACCTGATGCGCAAACTATTGGCAAGCTCTTCGCCACTTCCCAACGAGCATGTATCGTGGCTGCTGATCTAGCGGGGAATGTTGACCCCAGGCAAACTGTAGTTACTCCTTCGAATGTCGCCACGGTTTCTGGAATTATTCAGCAAAATACAAGGAAATTCGTTCGAAGAATTGCAGTAACGACTGGTCTGAAGCGATCCTACACGCAGAAAATATTGAGACGGAGTCTATACATGTTTGCATTCAAAGCCAAAACCACCATGTCATATTTGTACTAATTGTGCTACATAGGGCTGAGTTTATGTACCAAATTCTCACAATGATTGATAGTAAAAGCTCTGATAATAACTGCATCTGGTTCACTGATTAAGCACGCTTCCTCCTGAATTCGATTTTAGTGTTCTGAAGTTCTAATTTTGTGTAAATGTAAACCACGGTATACTCATAAAATTACTGTTTGCGGCAGAAGCATTATTGGCCCCTATTTAATGCGAGAAATGATCACTAGTGAACGTTGGGTTGCAATTTTCTAACGATTTGTCGTTACACAACGTTGGAGGATCGACCATGGACTGAGTAGTTCATGCGAGATAGGGCCCGACCACATCGCACCGAAAAGATGTTTTGATTTCTTGATGAATACTTCGGAAATAGAGTCACTGCGTTGGATTAGTGCTAATTTATTGGCGCAGGGACAGATACGCTTCCGTATTTGCCCTATCTGACTTCATGCGACTAATTTTTGTGGGACACATTGATAGACACGGCCTATAGGGACCATCCCATCACGCTGGATTAGCTTGAAACACCGATTTGTGTGGCATCTGAATTCATTTCCGTTGACATATTACAGAATGTGATAGTAAATTTCATTGTGCGTTTGCACCATCTCCGTACGTCTTGTGGTAGACGTTTCGAACAGATTGTGATGTGATTGCAAAGACTGCGTGCAGAGGACGAGTTTAATACTGTAACAGCTGAACAGCGTACACTGCCGTCAGTTTTTAGCTTTTCGAACTATTCGAAACTTCTGTACAACGTCTGTATAAATTTCTTATTACTTTCACAATAAATGTGCCGTATGTTGCACTCGTCTATCGATCTTACAAGAAACCCCTTGAGTGCGAGGACGCAATTTTCAATGTTTAGTAATGTTCATTTGAAAGTGTTGTTGACAATTATGACAGGAAAAATACTAGCTGTTAATGACTCACCATGCCTATCAGGAGGGCGACAGAAAATGTGTGTCCGGGAGGTGCAGAGATCAGACTTCTATGAGATATATGTGTTACACTTCGCAAAGTGGACATCGTCGATATTCACGAAATGTTCAAAGCTAACCATTAACTTGTACCATGAAGACCGAGTGAAAAGTGACAAGTCACAGTGACCATATAGGTTCACACAATCAAGATCGAAGGCGAACTCACTGGGAGTTACAAACCGTGTAGGACGTTCAGTTAGGTGCCCACTCTTAAACAACACATACAGAATCACGTTAGTGTAACAGGTTGTTGAGAACTGATGGAATCTGATGGCATGCAAGCGAATGCGAAACAGACTGTCGTGGAGTTATCCTGTAGGGCGCACCTGCAGATTAGTGCGATTATATGTTTTGTTGGCACGGAAAAAACAAACATTCAGAGGCTGAATTTATCCTGTCGTTTCAGATGGTAGGAATTTCAATGTCACACACTTTTCAGGAGGGGCAGTTTGCTCTAAACGAGTATGATTTATGTACGTAGACAAGGAATCAAGCATAAGCTTGACCAAAGTAAGTGACCATACCATAGCTGTAATTTTCTTTCACCCATTGTCCCACTCTTACTTGCTATGTCATAAATATTCCCTACTGTCCTCGCAAGGTCACGCACACGAGAAAGATAAGTACGTGACAAAGCACCCCCAGCTTCTCGCAGCACAATAAAAAATCCCGATTGGTCGGAGTTGGAAACAAATTCCTTACTCAACGATGGGATAACTTTGTTTATCGCATTCACAAATTTTCAGGCCGAATCTGCAGTTTGCTGTGCACCGTCAAGTTGACGCTTTGTCTGAAATTTCGTTATCTTACGTCTTCCAGTTACATAGCACTGTATGAAGTTATTCATCCATCCATTGCTTCGCTTGAAATCACTGTAAACTATGTCATCCGAAATTTGATATGCACAATGTAGTAGGCCACTATCATGCACATCCTGTAAATTATATAGAGCATCCCTGAAAGGCGCAAGCACCAAGTTTTATAGCAAGTGTACATTGTCCTCCTTTGAATATCCATAGTTATCATATGCACTACACATTCATATTCGAAACCTCCTCATATATAAGTATGCTGCGATGATCTTCTATGTATGTAATTACACTACTTGCCATTAAAATTGCTACACCACGAAGATGATGTCCTACAAACGCGAAATTTAACCGACAGGAAGAATATGCTGTGATATGCAAATGATTAGCTTTTCAGAGCATTCACACAAGGTTGGCGCCGGTGGCGACACCTACAACGTGCTGACATGAGGAAAGTTTCCAACCGATTTCTCATACACAAACAGCAGTTGACCGGCGTTGCCTGGTGAAACGTTGTTGTGATGCCTCGTGTAAGGAGGAGAAATGCGTACCATCACGTTTCCGACTTTGATAAAGGTCGGATTGTAGCCTATCGCGATTGCGGTTTATCGTATCGCGACATTGCAGCTCGCGTTGGTCGAGACCCAATGACTGTTAGCAGAATATGGAATCGGTGGGTTCAGGAGGGTAATACGGAACGCCGCGCTGGATCCCAACGGCCTCCTATCACTAGCAGTCGAGATGACACGCATCTTTTCCGCATGGCTGTAACGGATCGTGCAGCCACGTCTCGATCCCTGAGTCAACAGATGGGGAGGTTTGCAAGACAATAACCATCTGCACGAACAGTTCGACGACGTTTGCAGCAGCATGGACTACCAGCTCGGAGACCTTGGCTGCGGTTACCCTTGACGCTGTATCACAGACAGGAGCGCCTGCGATGGTGTACTCAGCGACGAATGGCAAAACGTCATTTTTTTCGGATGAATCCAGGTTCTGTTTACAGCATCATGATGGTCGCATCCGTGTTTGGCGACATCGCGGTGAACGCACATTGGAAGGGTGTATTCGTCATCGCCATACTGGCGCATCACCCGGCGCTGATGGTATGGGGTGCCATTGGTTACACGTCCCGGTCACCTCTTGTTCGCATTGACAGCACTTTGAACAGTGGACGTTACATTTCAGATGTGTTACGACCCGTGCCTCTACCCTTCATTCGAACCCTGCGAAACCCTACATTTCAGCAGGACATGGACGACCGCGTGTTGCAGGTCCTGTACGGGCCTTTCTGGATACAGAAAATGTTTGACTGCTGCCCTGGCCAGCACATTCTCCAGATCTCTCACCAACTGAAAACGTCTGGTCAATGGTGACCGAGCAACTGGATCGTCACAATACGCCAGTCACTACTCATGATGAACTGTGGTATCGTGTTGAAGCTGCATGGGCAGCTGTACGTGTACACGCCATCCAAGCTCTGTTTGACTCAATGCCCAGGCGTATCATGGCCGTTATTACGGCCAGAGGTGGTTGTTATGGGTACTGATTTCTCAGGATCTGTGCTCCCAAACTGCGTGATAATGTAATCACATGTCAGTCCTAGCATAATATATTTGTCCAATAAATACCTGTTTATCATCTGCATTTCTTCCTGATGTAGCAATTTTAATGGCCAGGAGTGTACGTTTAGTACCCGCTCCTTGGACAACGATTGTCCTTCACTGCGTTTCACTGGAGATGGTATATGTGGCACTCTGTCCGACAAGGATGGTGAACTATATAGGTCAACACGTTTTTCATTGTCACTTTCACTTGCTAAGCGCGTATCGTCACCATTGTACTCATGATGTACGTTATTCGCATAATCGAGCGTCGATTCCACACACGCCACTGACTCATCTTGCTGAAACGCTGATATTTCATCTGCCAGTTCTTTCTTACTCTGCGAAATTCCTTGTGTTCCTTTCTGACGAAATTTCAGTTTCAGCAACTGTTGCTGTAGAGGTAATGCTACGTTCGTTTTGTTTATCCTTGCCATTTCTCTGCTCTGTATCAAAACCACAAGCACTGTAACACTGTTGTGAATTACTCGGCGACTAAGCAGTTCAACTATGCTCCGTAGCTTCATGCTGTGCTCACCAACCTCCAATCCCGTCCCCTGTTGCCATTAGCAAACAATATTGTGGTTGCATAGTAGAAAAGATGTTGGCCGGCGAATGCCGTAAACATCGTTGGCCTTTTGCGACCTCACACTCATTTGGTTCCTTGTTGGTTTTCGGGATACTTCATTTTGAAATTAGAGACTTCTTTGGTGGGTTGGTTCAAATGGCTCTGAGCACTATGGGACTTAACATCAGTCCCCTAGAACTTAGAACTACTTAAACCTAACTAACCTAAGGGCATCACAAACATCCACGCCCGAGGAAGGATTCGAACCTGTGACCGTAGCAGTCGCGCGGTTACGGACTGAAGCGCCTAGAACCGCTCGGCCACCGCGGCCGGCTTCTTTGGTGGGCATGCCGTAGATAGCACATGAGGACGCCGGATGTCCATGACGTCAAAATTCTATCAATCACTACTAACCCTCACCTGAAGCCATACCCGACGACCTGAAGGCCAAAGTTAACACCGTTGTGCCACTCATAACCAGTGGAGGAATGGGACTTCTCTTCAGATCTCCGCCTTACTCGCCGGCGATGGTCATCTTGGGTAGTGTAGAACCGCAGTTCATCGGTGGACACAGTATGACACCATTCTTCAGCTGTCCATGCTTCACCGTCACTGCAGCACTCCAAACGCAGCCTTTATGTTTTACTGTTTACGGCAGCCTAAGCATTGGACGGGGATTCCCCTGTCCGGTTGCTGCTAGTCTCCGACTAATGGTGGGAAATGAGACAGAATGCTGCAGGGAGCCCATTATAATGATTGCATGATTCGACCAACCGGCCAAACTGTGGTCCACAGTGAGGTCCCTTTCAGACACTGACTAAACTAGAGCACTTATAATGCTCTCTGGTGGTATTCTACCTGACACAGACAACTGCAACTTCAATCACGTACATACCCACCGATGGTCTGCATATGTACGAAGTTACATTAAAATCCTTCTATGTCTTCCTGGTTCTCCACTTTGTTTGCGAGTGGGTGTAAGAACAGTACGAAGTAATGGCAACAGTAAGAAACCTAAGTATGTCGAAGAGTGGTATCACCAAGTTCAGTAGAACGCTGCTGGACAAAACAGTTGTGCATCAAAAGGTTAAGGAGTAGTTGTCACAAGGGGTATGACGAAAAAAGTATGGTGCCTACCTCGGGAAGGCATATAGTGACAGTGCTACGTAAGAATCCTGATGAAAAAAATCTAAGAATAATCGTCAGTGCCTTGACGAAAGGTCAACTAAACAATTCCCGTAAAGCGTCTCTGTGATTTCCCATCAGACAAGACTAATGATGGTGTGGTTTCTTTAACAGAATCAAGGTACACATTCTGTCATATCTCGTGGAAATTAAAGTAGTGTTTTGTCTTTAAGAGTCTGAGTGTAAAGTTGATATAAAACATAACACATCTTAAAGAAAACAAACGTGAGAACATTCAGTGCTAATAAAGGGTGAACGAAAGAATAATCTGGAGGATCGTAACAGAAAATGCTCTAGTTCCACTTTTTAGTTTCTAAACATGTTTGATTACCCTGATCATCGGCCGCTAAGGATACGTTCGAATATGTTTCCCGGACGTAGTAGAGGGGAAATTCCTACACCTGCAGAAAACGCATCTTCAGCGGAGGAGTATCACCGTATAAAGAGGGCATCTTACCTATTTTAAAGTTACTCATGGTACAAGTTGATTGTTAAAATAATGATATTCGTTGTATATAAAGCTTTTATCAGAAAAATAAATTGCCTATTGCAAAGTGTAATCGAAATAAAACGAAATGGCAAATCGTACATTAGAATAAGTGTAGGAATTCGTAAAATTTTACCATATGTAGTATCAACCACATAAGGGTGTCCCACAAAGAGCTGGCAGGAACAAAATGTGTGAGATGACGCTTACCCATAATATATTCAGGAGCCGTAAATCAGACTGTACTCTTCAGTTAAATCTGTTGATTGTTGGAAAAGAGTAGTTCATCTGCAACGAAAGGATTAAAAATGTCATGTTTGACCTCCCCCATAACAGTGTATCAGGTCGTTTCAGCAGAAGATACCACATGTATCTTGATAAATACGATATTTGTGCTCACAGATCATTCTACGAATGTAGGATACAAAAGGGCCAGAAATGTTACCACGTAGACGCAAGGAGACAGTAGCTGGTACAAATTAAAATATACGTACTAACACACTTGTACCGTTTTCAGTAAGACGGCGCAGAGCTCTCTACTAATTCCTCTATAACACACGCCAAGGATCGTAAAGATGATACTGTATTAATTTTAGGTAGTGCAGAGGCACATAACCATCCACTACTGTTGTGATGGATGTGTCAGTGAACCTTAAGAAGACTTTCTGTACCCTTCATTATAGTAATATGCTCGTCACTCAACTGAAATTTATGTAATTCGTGTAGAAGGCACGAGTGTGTGTGTGTGTGTGTGTGTGTGTGTGTGTGTCATGAGTGACAAACTGCTACACAACTATGTACTGAGTGAGGTTTTCGTCAGATAGGTAAGAGCAGTACATAAGATAATAAATTTAGTAAACAGGCTCTTAGAACAACAATACACAGAGGTTCAAATAATGTAGAATATTAAATACAAAGGGGAGAAGGTGAACAGTGGAATCTAGAAGTTGTCTGAGTGGGGGATGGTCAAACTCTTAAAGGTGGTTAAATGCAAATACACGGTCCAGTCACGTTAATATGACCACTGCTTATGTTCGATGTCAACGTGCAATAACCACACACAGACATCTGGTGGCAGCACTGGCAGTGGAGGGTATATTACGCACGTAGGGGGGACGCAGGAAACAGTGCAGTCATTGCATTAATGCGGAAACGGAGCGATTTATCTGACGTCCAAAATGGCATGATCGTTGGCTTTCGGGACAACGGTGGAAGCATTTCCAAATTGGCTATGCTTGTACTGTTTGTGTACCACCGTGGTTAAAGTATACCATGGATGACAAAATGGAGCTATCCAAAATCGATACCGACACAAGTGTGGTGCAACACAGGTCATAGATAACAGGGGTGAACGACGCCTGCAGCGATGTGTGCAGACGAGTAGTTGTGCAACTACTGAGCAATAGATTGTCTAGATGAACCAAGGGGCTACCAACAGTGTCTCCTCGACGACTGTCCAGCGAACGTTGCTGCGTATGGGCCATCACAGCAGGCGCTTCGTTCGTGCACCCATTCTAAATGCTGTCATCAGTGACGAAAGCTCGAATTTGCACGCCAGTAGCACAAATGGACGTCCACTGGGGGGCGACAGTTGACCTTTTCAGATGAATGAGGTGTTACACTCCATCGGACAGATGGCCGTTGGTACTTATGGCTTGGAACGCCTGAAAGCAAACGCGCTTCAACAATCGTCGCACGGGGAACATTTTCGTGGCATTTTCTGAATGATCTTGTTATTCTGGAAGGCACAATGGATCAACACAAGTACTTATCTATCTTTGGGGAACATATTCAAACCTTTATCAGGTGATGACGTTAATTTGACAGAAAAGTATAAAATGATGGATGATCGTGGAGTTTTGTTCCGAGAATACTTATCTAACAAGACACTGAGAGTTGATAAGTTAGTTATTATGGAACATTGATATCAGTGTAGGACATTTTTCTAAAGATGCCTCTCAGGCGTCAGTCGCCATTCTAGTTGGAATATCATCTTCCCACACGCGAACAAATTGTTCAAATGGCTCTGAGTACTATGGGACATAACATCTGAGGTCATCCGTCCTCTAGAACTAACCTAAGGACATCACACACATCCATGCCCGAGGCAGGATTCGAACCTGCGACCGTAGTGGTCGCCACACACGAACAGTCAACTTGTACATTCACTATTCACTTTCACATCTGAATCGTGCCGACAATTTATGATCATGTGAACCAACGTTAGGTTTTAAAAACGAATCTTCTGCAGTGTGACTTGAGGAATGGGTGTATGAGACGACTGTAAGTCGCATGTGGACATTACTACTGGCCGCCTCCTTGGCGCTAACAGAGAGGAACAGCCCCTGTGCCGATACCGTAATTCACTCACTCCATGCCTCATATTTCCGTATGAAAACAATCATTCACAGAATGTCGTAGCAGACCACCTGCACTATGACATTGCCCAGGACAGGTGCTAGAGATTGTAGTATTATTGCCAAAGTGCACTGGTAAGTGTGAGACGAACTTTGAAATTTAAGATAAACTTCAAAGCACAGCTCTTATGTTCATAGTTAAGAATTATGAATTTCATTACGAAATAATGAGAAGACTAAGATGTACTAAAAGAAACTAATACTTGTAATTCTACTATGAAACCAAAATCTCATCGTAAAACTTAGCTGAACAAAAATTTCTAATATATTGTGCATATGTATTATCAAGAGTAGCCTGCAGTCAGCCTAAGAATTTCAGCGAAATGTTGTAACAGTTGCCTACTAAGAAAAGAAAAAAACTTCACATGACACACTTTTGCAGCAAAAAACGCAACGGATGCGCAGATTCGAGCTGCTTTCAAATCTCTTCTTGCAACAGAGACGTCCGCTAGGGAGGTAAGTGCTAAATATATAATAACACTCTAGATAGGAAACTCATTCTTGCAGAAGCATTATTATGACATAAATCTAAAATTACAAGAGATGTAACGAACTTAGAAGTAGGTAACTGGCAACCTGACGTCCACTTAATTCATTATCAATGAATAGAAGTTAAGGCAGCACAGTAATTTCGGATGTCAGATGAGCTATTTCGTAATTTTACTGACTATATGGAATTCGAACTGGATGTGATGTAACAAAATATGAGGAAGTAAATATTTTTGTAAAATGAACTGAAAAGAGAATGATATCAACAAGGAACTGTGAAATTTGGTGACATTTGCTTCATGGAAACTTGTTTCTATAAATATGAATTTCTGTACGTTGAAGCACAAGCATCGATTTTCCTGTTCTTAAACATTAATTGCTTACTGAGTAACTTTCATTTTCTTGATGGGAGGGACTTTCAAACGAAAAATTACGTGGTATGTCTAGGACGCAATGTACATATCTGTTATCTGCTTAAGCTCGGTCACAGATAATGCAGCCTCAGGCTGTGAAATATTTTCTCTTAGTATAAAAGACTGCTTCGTGAATGAAAACATTCCTTGTTATAGGCAGCAAGAATATTGTGCAGACTAGGTGAATTCGTATACAGCCTTTATTGTCTTCAAAATTCTACTCGATCATCTAGGATATACAGTACATTTTAATCATGACACAGAATAACTTGAGTTTAGAAGTAAATCTAAGCCAGTGTACCATCAAAAAGTTTTGAATCATGTTACACAAAAGCCAAACACGAGTCACCACTTTATCTGTTATTTTTGTGTTTATAGGAAGTCTGCTTCGTTCTCAAGAACCTGTGATGAGACTACTTTATATACGAACAACTGAACTTATAAACATTAATCGTTTCAACTTAATGTATAATATTCAGTCAGATTACATCAAAGGAGTAGAAAATTTGATGTAAAGACTTGTTTTTATCTTTCAAAAAACTTTTTCAAAATACAGATTCGAAATTAACAAGAAGGAGTGACAATGGAATGTTTCTTATCTAAACGACTTTCGATTGGCTAATGAAATGGCTTAGTTACCTTCAGATTGTGAAAGACCAGAAAAATGAGTGCAAGGGGCAAGCATGAAAATAGGACTACGGATTAACAGGAATGTAGGAGCTAATTTACTTAAAAGGGAATTTGTAAAAACGTTTACTGAGTGAGCTGATGACATCGTGTACTTAAGGGCTAAAGATCTGTCTCTGATGACACGGAAGCTGACATATATCTACATGATTATTCAGCCATACATACATAAGTGTTGGCACAGAGATTATAGAAGCACATTGAGACTCTGTTTCTATGGTTCCGCTGTAGAATAGCACTTGGGAAAAATGAGCATCTAAACCTTTTCTTGCCGTCTCTGATTTCTCTTATTTTATCACGATTGTCGTATTTTCCTATGTAGATGGAAGTCACCAAAATACGCTGAAGTGCAAAACTGAAGAAGAAAGTAACTTGCACTTGTTGTTTTACTGATTTGTAACACAGCTGGATGTAACTTGGGCCATACATTAATCGAAGTGCTACAGAATAGTACCGAAGGTTACTGAAAGAAATACGCAATGAGAAGAACAAAAATGATACTTTTATTCAAAGACAATAATTTCACTGAAGTCAGCACCACTCATGATGGTCGCCTGAACATTACAGAAGGCGGGACACGATTCTTAATAGGGTGTGTGATCACCACGGAAAACAGTGTATTCTCTGTAACGTGCTCCTATACTGGCCTCAAAGTTGATGAGGATTTCTTGTGGAAAGGCATTCCATTCGTCCACTAGCCCGGTTGAGAACTGCTGCATGTGCACGATCTGTGATACATCTCCCTACCGCATTCCACACGTGCGCGATGGGATTTATGTTGGGGGAACGTGGAAGCCAGTCTATTCATCGAACATCTTTTCGCTCCAAGAGCTTCCCCACCTAAGCTGTTCGATACGATCGCACGTTGTCATCCATAAAAATGAAGTAAGTCTCGAATGCACTAATGAAAAATGCTCGCGCACAGAATACAGTGTACCGTGTTAAATATTTGAAGGTGAGTACACCCGTGTAACGTTACGCCTCCCAACTCGGTAACACCTGGTCACCAGAACAATCATGTTCGACTGTGCTGGACGTACCCTCATATGACGAGAAGCCCAGGAATGTCGTCGAACTTGTTGCGTTTGGTAGTCCAGGTATTATGGTATGCGAGGCATAGTGTAGTATAGGCTTAGTGACGTCCAAATATTTTAATCCGGTGTAGTCAGCGGGCCACGGTATTATGACAATGTACTCCTTCGCCATGCACGACCGCACCGTACAGCGAAGGAGATGATCTTGAAACGGCAGGATTTTCGGCGAATGGACTGGCCTGTCCGTTTCCCCAACTTTAATCCCATCGGCACGTGTGGGATGCGTATGCCAGACGTATTGCAGTACGTTCACATGCACCAACGACCATCCATCAGCTTCCAGCCGCACTGCTCGAGGAATGGGACGCTCTACCATAAGAACTTACCAACCTTTTGGCTAGCATGGGAGCACGTTGTAGATCATGCACTGCCCTCCGTGGTGGTCACACACCCTATTAAAAACCGTGTCTCGTCTTTTTTAATGTCCAAGAGACCATCATGAATCGCGCTCTGATTTCAATGTAATTGCTTTATTTGAAGAAAGTGTCATTTCTGTTCGTCTTATTGCTTATTTCTTTCAGTTGACGACTGTGCTATACTGTAGCAGCTCTTTCTGCTTATCGTCCCAGTTTCATCGAGCATGTAACTCGGTAGTCACACGTCATGCGAAAGTTACTTTCGTCCTTAAGTTTAGGGCACCAGAGTATTTTGGCATTCGGAAGAGAATGTTGATGACTGATGGTTATGTAAAACATCTCGCCGCAACGGAAAACGCCTTTGTTTTAATGATTGCAACAATTATCGTCTCCCTGACAGTCTCTCTTCTGTTTCGTGACAATACGAAACATGCAGCTCCCTTCTTCGAAACTCTTCAATATTCTCCGTCAATCATATCAGTTAGGGACCGTGTACTGCCAAAAATACTTCAAAGGAGGGCGGATAATCTAAATACAAGCAATCTGTTTAGTAGATTTGTTTGCAGTTTCGAGGTGTTCTACCATTAAAATGTGGTCTTTGGTTAGGCTTCCCCACAACATTTAAGTTATTCGTAATTTTGATCCCTTAATATTTAGTTGAATGATAATAATTACACTATTTTGTTTAATACTGGACGAGTAATCGGTACAATTATTTTGACATGGAACGCATTTTAGCTAAGTGTTGTGTATCTCCAGACCGTAGAAGTGGGTAAAGTAAGTATACAGTTCGGAAGAAGAGGCTCGTGTGCTCTTTAACTGTTGGCGAATTCAATTGTGTCGACTCAGCTGTGGTATGAAATTGTGGATCACCCTTATAGTGTCCTGTCCACGTGTTGTGCTCTACAGCCAGTCACTGACCCTTGACTAATGACATTATTGACAGCGGTAAGGCTACCAACGCAGTTTGATGTTTCCTCTGGATCTAACTGTAACATATCTATCTCTTTAGTTATATACATGTTCGAAGACCTCCGGAGTAAGTGATTTTAAAATTATACTGAGCACTCAATTGGAAAAAGTCATTGGTAAAGTACTATTTTAGAGTGAGTAACATTCTGGAGGGAAAAAGACACACAATATTTGAGTCATTAAAGCCTAAGAAATCGTGTCTACTAAGGAACTGGTAAAGGGTCTCCTGCCACATTTTAAGGTTAGCGTTGGATTCGTTAGAATCACACCAGTTGCTGTACAGACGCCACATGGGGTGGAGTGGCCTACCACACGGACGCCCGAACGAGAGGAAAGCTGACAATACACGTGAGGTGAATCACTGGCGACGCAGCCACCACTACAAACAACGGGCCGAGAAAAACGGCATACCACACGATCATGAGAATGGACGGCAATGGTCACCATTCTGTCCACACACCAAAACATCACCTATTCTGTGAGATGGTAGACGGCAAAACTGATGGAGACAGGTCGACATTCTGCATCTTCTGAGACGCAGCTGAGAAAAAACCAGGTTGTCTTGAGCTGTATGTGAAGTGGTAACTATGGGGGAGCCCAGACATCCTTGAGCGACCTCACAACACATTCAGGACACACCATACATAGTATAGTATGCCATGCAGTCCCTCATCCTCCGCCTTCCAGGGCGATAGTGACCTCAGGGCCAGCAAATCAGAACTATGACTTCCAAACATACAGAGCTCAGAAGCTGGACCCATATGTGGTTAGAGCACAGAAAAAAGACTCCATCGAAACAGAGTTATGAAACCAGACCATAGTCAAGACAAACCACTGGCTTACACAGTTTCCATGCAAGCAATGGATACAATCACATACGTAGATACGTTATTTCGACCCATTGTCATCTAGTACCAACCCTCAGAAAATACTTACTGAACTTCGAAATGTTACCACTCACAGTAAACAAGTAAAAATGTATAGCATATACAAGAGCATGAACGTCAAACGCAGCAAACAAACTCAGCGAAGCATTGCGCCCTGCCTTGCTCCGCTCAGTACAGGTACAAGAATAGGGCCCAATAATAAATGAAAAGGCACCTGAAAGACAACTTCCCAGCCATAGCAGTGTCATAAAGGGCTTACACCACGACATAAGAAACGTAGAAGTACTGGCCGAGTTAAGGTTTCTGAAATACGACGTCAAAGACACCGGTTGAATAAAAGACAGGTACAGGCAAGTACCTACAACGAAATTTCGCGTTATTATGCACTGTAAGTCTACGATGAACTCACTTCTGACCAAAGGCGCATACATCTCCAATTAGCGCCACAACAGCAGAAACCACGGCGTACAGGGTCAACGTCTGCAGCTCGAGGTCTCCCAATCGCGTTCTCGCTCCCCGAGCACGGGGTCCCGGGTTCGATTCCCAGCGGGGTCAGGGATTTTCACCTGCCTTGAGATGATCGGGTATTTGTATCGTCCTCATTATTCATCATCATGTATGAAAGTGGCGATATTGGACTGAGCAAAGGTTGGGAATTTGTACGGGCGCTGATAACCGCGCAGTTGAGCGCGCCACAAACCAAACATCATCATCATGCAGGATCAACATAACAACATAGCACTGAAGTAACGCTCAAGAATGCCACTAAGTTTATTCAGCAAAGTGAAGAAGAGACTCACAGAAGCAGGACCAAACGAAAGATGCGCACCCATCGGTATTCTGGATAGCTCTACTCCATGACCTTCGGACAGAAGGGCCAAGAAATTCCTGAGACGGCTGCACTCAAAGACGACGTAATCCATTTAATAATTTCCGTATTATGGACAATCCAGCAACACCAGAGAAATTAAATCGGTGAGGCAGTTGAGGAGGCAGCTAAAACGCTTTTTGGCAGGAAGGTGACAATAACAGAGTCAGGAAGCGGAATACATATCACAGTAGCACCTCGCAACCAACAAAACCAAACAGTTGCCTACTACTATATTAGATGAGGAAAAATGAAATGCATATTTCCTTAGGAAAACCGCTTTAAAAACAGGAAGACCATTCTAAACCACATCTACCTCGACGAGGTTTGGAACTTTAATAGTGGAAAATATTTATTTACAGCTCGTACAATATAGATACGTGTTTCAAAGTTTTACTGACCTTCAGAGTAGTCACCAGCATTGTGTATAACCCGTTGCCAGCGATGTGGAGTCGTAAGATGCTCTTAGCAGTGCCAGTTTTGTTGACAGTTCGTGCGGCGCGGTCTATTGCCCGACGAATTTGTAACGAAACATAAAACATGGCACTGCGTGCCGTGTTGTTTCATGACACCCAAGGTCGTTTGGTCGCTGTGTCCCGCCCGGGGTCAACTGAGGTCAGCATGGTGGTGTCACTGTCCCGCTGAGATAATAGTCCGGTTAGGACATTATCTGAGCAAGCACCCACGCCAGCATAAGGTTGACACGTACAGAAATTTTTAAATGTGAGTGTTATGCAGTGACAGATTTTTATTTTGTAAATTATATAAATGCTGCTGCTTGAGTAATATTTAGGTAGTCACCACAAAGTCGAGGATAAATGTGTATTTAAGCACTGGACATCGCGTGTCAGTATGGTAAGAAGGAGGAACTTTTTATCCAGGACAAGTGGACATTATTGAAATGGCGGAGAGGAGTGGTAATTCTAATGTTAATAGAAGCAACAATACAAGGACACTTGGCAGACAAGATGCTGCGAATCAAATAAGATATGGTGAAAATCCAGCATATGACGATTTAGGCGAAGAAGTAGTCGAACTTGGATTGGAGCCAATGCACACACAAGAAGTCAATGCCGGAGTGCGCCAGCGCCGTCCACATGAGTACAGCGAGCAAGGTCATACAGCAATAGACATAGATACGACGGAAAGTACGCCACTTTTATCTAGCGCGACTGAAACAGCTATTGACGGGGCGACCTTAAGCACCTCATTGTCTACTGCTGAAATACACTACTGGCCATTAAAATTGCTACACCAAGAAGAAATGCAAGTGATAAACGGGTATTCATTGGACAAATATATTATACTAGAACTGACAGGTGATTACATTTTCACGCAATTTTGGTGCATAGATCCCGAGAAATCAGTACCCAGAACAACCCCCTCTGGCCGTAATAACGGCCTTGATACGCTGAGTCAAACAGAACTTGGATGGCGTGTGCAGGTACAGCTGCCCATGTAGCTTCAACACGATATCACAATTCATCATGAGTAGTGACTACTGTATTGTGACGAGCCAGTTGCTCGGCCACCATTGACCAAACGTTTCCAATTGGTGAGAGATCTGGAGAATGTGCTGGCCAGGACGGCAGTCGAACATTTTCTGTATCCTGAAAGACCCTACAGGACCCGCAAAATGCGGTCGTGCATTATCCTGCTGAAATGTAGGGTTTCGCAGGGTTCGAATGAAGGGTAGAGTCACGGGTAGTAACACATCTGAAATGTAACGTCCACTGTTTAACGTCCACTGTTCAAAGTGCCGTCAATGCGAACAACAGGGGACCGAGACGTGTAACCAATGGCACCCCATACCATCACGCCGGGTGATACGCCAGTATGGCGATGACGAATACACTCTTCCAATGTGCGTTCACCGCGATGTCGCCAAACACGGATGCGACCATCATGATGCTGTACACAGAACCTGGATTCAACCGAAAAAATTACGTTTTGCCATTCGTCGTTGAGTACACCATCGCAGGCGCTCCTGTCTGTGATACAGCGTCAAGGGTAACCGCAGCCAAGGTCTCCGAGCTGGTAGTCCATGCTGCTGCAAACGTCGCCGAACTGTTCGTGTAGATGGTTATTGTCTTGCAAACCTCCCCATCTGTTGACTCAGGGATCGACACGTGGCTGCACGATCCGTTACAGCCATGCGGAAAAGATGCGTGTCATCTCGACTGCTAGTGATAGGAGGCCGTTGGGATCCAGCGCGGCGTTCCGTATTGCCCTCCTGAACCCACCGATTCCATATTCTGCTAACAGTCATTGGATCTCGACCAACGCGAGCTGCAATGTCGCGATACGATAAACCGCAATCGCGATAGGCTACAATCCGACCTTTGTCAAAGTCGGAAACGTGATGGTACGCATTTCTCCTCCTTACACGAGGCATCACAACAACGTTTCACCAGGCAACGCCGGTCAACTGCTGTTTGTGTATGAGAAATCGGTTGGAAACTTTCCTCATGTCAGCACGTTGTAGGTGTCGCTACCGGCGCAAACCTTGTGTGAATGCTCTGAAAAGCTAATCATTTGCATATCACAGCATTTTCTTCCTGTCGGTTAAATTTCGCTTCTGTAGCACGTCATCTTCGCGGTGTTGCAATTTTAATGGCCATTAGTGTAGCTGGCGCTGCTGGTGTAACCGCCTTAGCTGACGATAGTGTTGCATACTGAACTAAAAAACTAGTGGACCGAATAAATCCGAAAGGATTAGCGTTACCTGGCAACGATTACGCAGGCCCTGGAAACCCTATAAATACAGAGGCACCACGAAGTGGTGAAGATGCCATTGCCAAAGAATACGACGTTGGGTATGATCGTTTATTAAAGGAAGCTCGAGAACGCGTTTTTACCGAAGAAGAATTTAAGCAACGAGTACAGCAGTTGGATGCTAAAGCTATTATAGACTTTGCCATTGACTGGAGTCATACACGAAAGTAGCACTCCTTTGCTGGAAAGTACGGACTGAAATTGAAAATATTTATTGGAAAGACATTGGATAAAGTATTATATCCGAAGCAACCTGATGCCAAACAGGAAGGTATGTATATTATTACGTATGTATGTATAGCTGATAAGTAATTTATTTATCATATACATAAATTAGTAATAACGTTTCTTGTCTTCAGAATTACGATTGGCCTCCTTGGGAACGTCCAAATTATAATCAAATACATGTAGGCCATAAACTTTACGCATATGAACAATGGCTAATGTCACGTATACGTCGTGGTTTGCCTATACATCACTAACGCCCATCATCTTCGGGAAGTACATCACTAGCATCAACTGGAGGAACTGTCCATGAGGAAGGAGATGACTACTCTGAAGACGATATAGAACATTCGGACGAAGAACAAGAGGATCACAACCCAGGTGTATCGTTGGTGCCATATTCTGACTCTGACACAAATATGAGTGCAATGTATGTAGATTCCGTTAAAAGTACTGGACAAGTGCAAATGGAAACATTGCAAAAAAGGCTAAAAAAGCACTTCCAGGTACTGCAGCACCATCGGCTAATGCAATGGGTGATTCTGCTAATACACGTGATGTACCTTTACCAGCACCATCCATATTAGATACGGAAAACATTACGAGGTATATAAAAAGGTCCACAGATTTTTTTCACATGTTTTAGCATACAAAGTAATTAATAATGAGCCGGCCGAAGTGGCCGTGCGGTTAAAGGCGCTGCAGTCTGGAACCGCAAGACCGCTACGGTCGCAGGTTCGAATCCTGCCTCGGGCATGGATGTTTGTGATGTCCTTAGGTTAGTTAGGTTTAACTAGTTCTAAGTTCTAGGGGACTAATGACCTCAGAAGTTGAGTCCCATAGTGCTCAGAGCCATTTGAACCATTTAATTAATAATGAAAATGCAATATTTATGATTACTCCTGTAGCTGAAATTCCTGTTGATCGGCCATTTCTGTATATGACACCATCCGAATTTGATTCGTTGCCACAAGGTAGTAGAATAGTTCATTGTTCTGCAAAAGTAATTGCTCGAAATCCTAGAATTGCTTTCCCAACCAATTCGAGTGAAACGGAACTTGCACCTTTAAATCAAAATAAGAATATGATTACTAGTGTGGGTATTAATTTAAAAATACGTAGTGTTAATGTAAACCCTACTGCATTTGTGTCTTCAGCTCCCATGGAGACAACTAGTATAGATCAAAAACGTGATTTTCTTCCGATTTGGAAAGCATGGTACGGATACCAAAAGAATGAGGATGCCTTTTTAACCGCAGTACCTCCACATCAATTTGGGCAACCTATTAATCTAAAATACTACTATTCATTTGTGTCAGGCACAAAAGAAAAAGATTTACATAACTGAGGTGGAAGTGTGTACAATCATGAAGCGAATGCCGTGAAGTGTTTCCTTCAGTTTAGAAATCGAGTTGAACTCACGATGGCTTAAGTCAGGGGAGTGCTGTAGCTGGTATAGCACTCAGTCAAACAGATCAGTAACAGCTTACACTGTACGTTCTTGAGCACTATCCTGCACAATGACGGTCAGGTCCTGCAGAAAGTGTTATCACTTCTGTCTCTAAACTGGTCGTTAAGTTGTGTTCAAAAATGAACAGCACAGAGAAAAAGGTGGTGACACTTTCTGCAGGACCTGACCATCATTTTGCAAGAAAATGCTCAAGCACGTACAGTGCAAACTGTTAATTATTTGTTTGACTGATGTGCCTGCTAAGTGCTATACCACCTACTGCACTCCCCTGACTTAAGCCATCGTGAGTTCAACTCGATTTCTAAACCGAAGGAAACACTTCACTGCATTCGCTTCAGAGCTTCTAGAAATTCGTCGGGCAAAAGACCGTGCCGCTTGAACTGTCAACACAACTGGCACTGCTAAGACTATCGTACGACTTCCACATCTCAGGCAACGGGTTATACGCAATGCTGGTGACTACCCTGAAGGTCAGTACAACTTTGAAACACATATCTATATTGTGCCAGCTATAAATAAATAGTTGCCACTATTAAAGTTCCAACCCACGTACATAGATACTTCGCAAAGCATCGTAGGTGCGTGGCAGAGGGTACCCTGCACCACTACTTATCATTTATCTTACTGTTCCAGTCGCAAATAGAGCGAGGCATAAACGACTGTCTATATTCCTCCGTATGAGCACTAATTTCAGGTATCCTACCTTCGTGGTACTGACACGCAATGTCCACTATGTGATCAAAGGTATCCGGACACTCCCAGACACATACGTTTTTCATATTAGGTGCATTGTGCTACCATCTACTGCTAGATACTCCATAATAGCGACCTCAGTAGTAATTACAGGTCGTGAGAGAGCAGAATGGGTCACCCAGCGGAAATCACGGACTTCGAACGTGGTCAGGTGATTGGGAGTCACGTGTGTCATACGTCTGTACGCGAGATTGCTACACTCCTAAACATCCCTAGGTCCACTGTTTCAGATGTGATAGTGCACTGGAAAAATGGAGGGACACATACAGCGCAAAAGCTCACAGGCTGACCTCGTCTGTTGGCTGACGGAGACTGCCGACAGTTGAAGAGGATCGTAATGTGTAATGGGTAGACATCTATCCAGACCATCACACAGGAGTACCAAACTGCATCAGGATCCTCTGCAAGTATTATGACAGTTAGGCGGGAGGTGTCAGAACTTGGATTTCATGGTCGAGCGGCTGCTCATAAGCCACACATCACACTGGTAAATGCCAAACGACGCCTCGTTTGGTGTAAGGAGCGTAAACATTGGACGATTGAACATTGGAAAAAACATCGGGTGGAATGTCGAATTACGGTACACAATGTGGCGATCGGATAGCAGCGTGTGACTAGGCGAATGACCGGTGAACGCCATCTGCCAGTGTGTGTAGTGCAACAGTAAATTTCGGTTGCGGTGGTGTTATGTTGTGGTCGTGTTTTTCACGGAGGGGGCTTGCACCCCTTGTTGTTTTGCGTGGTACTATCACAGCACAGGCCTACATTCATGTTTTAAGCACCTTCTTGCTTCCCACTGTTGAGGAGCAATTTGGGGATGGCGATTGCATCTTTCGACACGATCGAGCACATGTTCATAATACACGGCCTGTGTTGGAGTGGTTACACAACAATAACATCCCTGTAATGGACTGGCCTGCACAGAGTGCTGACCTGAATCCTATAGAACACTTTTGGAATGTTTTGGAACGCCGACGTCGTACCAGACCTCACGGACTGACATCAATGCCTATCATTAGTGCAGCACTCCGTGAAGAATGAGCTGTCATTCCCCAAGAAACCTTCCAGCACCTGACTGAACGTGTGCCAGCGACAGTGGAAGCTGTCATCAAGGCTAAGGTTGGGCCAACACCATATTTAATTCCAGCATTACCGATGGAGGGCGCCACGAACTTGTAATTCATTTTCAGCCAGGTGTCCGGATACTCTGGATCACATTTTGTATGTTGGCGACAGTACAATCGTTCGGCACTCAGCTTCAAATGCCGGTTTTTTACATTTTCTCAATAGCTTTTCTGTAAAAGGATGTCACTTCCCTCCAGGGATTCCCATTTGAGTTCCCGTAGCATCGCCGTAACACTTGCGTGCTCTTCGAACCTACCGGTAACAAATGTAGCAGCTCGCCTCTGTATTGCTCCGGTGTCTTCCTTCAATCCGACCTGGTGCGGATCCCAAACACTCGAGCAGCAGTCAATAATAGGTCGTACCAGCACCCTATATGCGGTGTCCTTTACACGTGAACAACTCTCACATTAAACCGATGTCGACCATTCTCCTTCCGTACCTACAATTTTTACATTCTCGTTCCACCTCATATTGTTTCGCAACGTTACGCTCAGATATTTAGAGGACTTGACTGTATCCTGTAGGAGACTACAGCAATTGTATCCGAACATTACAGGTTTGACCTTCATTCTCATCTGTACTAACTTACATATTTATACATTTAGGGATAGCTGCCATTCATCACACCAACTGGAAATTTTGTCTAAGTCGTCTTGTATCTTCCTACAGCCACTCAACTTCAACACCCTACCATACTCCACGGCATAATAAGCAAACAACAGCAGATTGCTGCCCACCCTATGCGCCAAATCATTTATGTATATAGAGAAGAGCAGCTGTCCAACCACACTTCCCAGGGGCACTCCAGATGATACCCTTGTCTCTGAGCCGGCCGAAGTGGCCGTGCGGTTAAAGGCGCTGCAGTCTGGAACCGCAAGACCGCTACGGTCGCAGGTTCGAATCCTGCCTCGGGCATGGATGTTTGTGATGTCCTTAGGTTAGTTAGGTTTAACTAGTTCTAAGTTCTAGGGGACTAATGACCTCAGCAGTTGAGTCCCATAGTGCTCAGATCCATTTGAACCATTTGAACCTTGTCTCTGACGAAGACTCGCATCGAGGACAACATACTGGGTTCTATTATTTAAGAAGTATTCGAGCCACTCACATATCTGAGAACTTATTCCACATTTTCGTACCTTCGTTAATAGTCTGCAGTGCGGCACCTTGTCAAATGCTTTGCGGAAATCTAGAAATATGGAGTCTAACCATTGCACGTCTTCCATTGTTCTCAGTACATCACGTAAGAAAAGGGGAATCTGAGTTTCGCACGAGGGATGCTTTCTAAGACATTGTTGATTCGTGGACATAAGTTTCTAAAGAAAGATTTTATATTCCAACTGAGAATACATTTAAGGATTCTGCAGCAAACATAAATCAGGATGTTAATCTGTAATTTTGCGTGTCCGTTCTGTTACGCTTCTTATATATTGGAGTCGAATGCGCTTTTTTTCAGTCTCTTGGGACTCCATGCTGGGTGAGAGATTCACGATAAATGCATGCTATGAAAGGGGCCAGTTCCGTAAAGTACTCTTTGTCGAATCGAACTCGGATTCTGTCCGGACCTGGTGATTTATTCGCTTTCAAATCTTTCAGTTGTTTCTCTACGCCAGGTAAGCTTATTATTATGTCGTCCATACGGGAGCCTATCCGGTAGTCAAATGACGGTTTGTTTGCACAATTCTCATATATTAATGATTTATTGAACGTGAAATTTAAAAATTCGACTTTCGTTTTGCTACCTTCAATTGACACACCAGACTGGTCGACAGCAGGCTGAATGGAAGCCCTAGACCCGCTTAGCTATTTTACATACGACCACAATTTTCTCGGATTCTCTGCCAGACTTTTTGCTAAGATGTGACGTTCGTAGTTGTTGTATGCCTCGAGAATAGCTCTTTTTACAGACGCTTGCAGTCACTTACGCATTCCCTTTTGAACCGAGAGTGTAGCAGCCTCTGCTTCCTCAGTACCCGCCTAATTTAATTATTAAACCATGGTGGATGTTTTGCACTCTTCATCCACTTACTAGGCACGTGACTCTCCAGAGCACGATTTATAATCTTCTTAAGCTTTTCCATTATTTATCTACATCCATCTCACTGGAACTAAGTGATGCCAATTCACTAAGTAAGATGTTAATAACCGATTATCTGTTCTATGTAGCAGAAACACTTTCCTAGCCTTCTTGACTCACTTATTAACTTTCGTAAACATACACTCCTGGAAATTGAAATAAGAACACCGTGAATTCATTGTGCCAGGAAGGGGAAACTTTATTGACACATTCCTGGGGTCAGATACATCACATGATCACACTGACAGAACCACAGGCACATAGACACAGGCAACAGAGCATGCACAATGTCGGCACTAGTACAGTGTATATCCACCTTTCGCAACAATGCAGGCTGCTATTCTCCCATGGAGACGATCGTAGAGATGCTGGATGTAGTCCTGTGGAACGGCTTGCCATGCCATTTCCACCTGGCGCCTCAGTTGGACCAGCGTTCGTGCTGGACGTGCAGACCGCGTGAGACGACGCTTCATCCAGTCCCAAACATGCTCAATGGGGGACAGATCCGGAGATCTTGCTGGCCAGGGTAGTTGACTAACACCTTCTAGAGCACGTTGGGTGGCACGGGATACATGCGGACGTGCATTGTCCTGTTGGAACAGCAAGTTCCCTTGCCGGTCTAGGAATGGTAGAACGATGGTTTCGATGACGGTTTGGATGTACCGTGCACTATTCAGTGTCCCCTCCACGATCAACAGTGGTGTCCGGCCTATGTAGGAGATCGCTCCCCACACCATGATGCCGGGTGCTGGCCCTCTGTGCCTCGGTCGTATGCAGTCCTGATTGTGGCGCTCACCTGCACGGCGCCAAACACGCATACGACCATCATTGGCACCAAGGCAGAAGCGACTCTCATCGCTGAAGACGACACGTCTCCATTCGTCCCTCCATTCACGCCTGTCGCGACACCACTGGAGGCGGGCTGCACGATGTTTTGGCGTGAGCGGAAGACGGCCTAACGGTGTGCGGGACCGTAACCCAGCTTCATGGAGACGGTTGCGAATGGTCCTCGCCGATACCCCAGGAGCAACAGTGTCCCTAATTTGCTGGGAAGTGGCGGTGCGGTCCCCTACGGCACTGCGTAGGATCCTACGGTCCTGGCGTGCATCCGTGCGTCGCTGCGGTCCGGTCCCAGGTCGATGGGCACGTGCACCTTCCGCCGACCACTGGCGACAACATCGATGTGCTGTGGAGACCTCACGCCCCACGTGTTGAGCAATTCGGCGGTACGTCCACCCGGCCTCCCGCATACCCACTATACGCCCTCGCTCAAAGTCCGTCAACTGCACATACGGTTCACGTCCACGCTGTCGCGGCATGCTACCAGTGTTAAAGACTGCGATGGAGCTCCGTATGCCACGGCAAACTGGCTGACACTGACGGCGGCGGTGCACAAATGCTGCGCAGCTAGCGCCATTCGACGACTAACACCACGGTTCCTGGTGTGTCCGCTGTGCCGTGCGTGTGATCATTGCTTGTACAGCCCTCTCGCAGTGTCCGGAGCAAGTATGGTGGGTCTGACACACCGGTGTCAATGTGTTCTTTTTTCCATTTCCAGGAGTGTAGTTGCCATAATTACGACATGATCGCTAATCTTCGTTTCTATTCTGAGATTGTCGATAAGGTCCGGCCTATTTGTGGCTGCAAGATCTAAGATAATTCCATTTAGTCTGGGCTGTCGAGCTAGCTTCTCAAGATAATTTTCAGGATACGTGTTCAAGCAATGAATCCACAGACATCCCAGTCTATACTTCAAAATGGCTCTGAGCACTATGGGATTTAACATCTATGGTCATCAGTCCCCTAGAACTTAGAACTACTTAAACCTAACTAACCTAAGGACACCACACACATCCATGCCCGAGGCAGGATTCGAACCTGCGACCGTAGCAGTCGCGCGGTTCCGGACTGAGCGCTTAGAACCGCGAGACCACCGCGGCCGGCCAGTCTATACTCGGCAGGTTAAAGTCGCCTCCAACTAGTGTTGCATGATCTGGGTATTTACGCGCTATTGACCGTAAACTTTCTTTGAATGACTCTAGAACTGTCACAGCAGAATCTGGTGGCCGGTAAAAACATCCAGCAATTAACTTGGTTTCACCAACACCTATTATATGCGACCAGATGACTTCAGTCTCACACTCAACTTCGACCTCAATTGTGACAATATTTTTGTAAACTGCAATGAACACTCCTCTTCTATGGCTCCTAATCTGTGTGTTGCCATATACGTCGCACGTCTCGCTAAATGCATCAGAGCTTTCCACTTTAGGGGTCAGCCAGCTCTCGGTCCCAAGAATAACTAGATCGCGAGAACTTTCCTGAAGGCAGCGGATTCGGGAACTTTATTACGAGTACTTCGGCAATTTACTGATAAAATTGTGACGTGAAATGAAGAACAAACCGCCTTCAGTCACAAGTTGCGTTTTATTTACTGCACTATGCATTTCGAGCGCTGGAGGTTCATCTTCAGGTGCTTTTTAGCGATTTACATCAAGTTTTTTAGTTGTTTGCCTGTTGATATTAAATTTTTGTGTTACAGTATGGTATATTGCAGATATAAGATAATATGAAAATAACTTACAGTTTAACATTGAATGATGTCTGCTTCTGTTGTGGACTTGGTATACACAATATACATCTACAATTTAGCACTACATACTGGGATATATACATAGTCACACACTTTTTCGCATATTGTAGTAGCAGAACGTAAACATGCCAAAGATTCTCGTTCATACAGATGTTCTACTTCTAAATATAACCAGTTTTCTTGTTTCAGAGAAGATAATATGATATAGTATTATTAGCACACAGATATAATTAAAATAATTATTTGGCACCATTTTGAAGGTTGTTAGCTGTTTGTACTATTATAGATTTGATTCCTCAGGAAAAAATAAGCTTTTAAAGGTGTAGAAAAAATTGTGGCTGTTAAACTCTGTTTGTTCACTCAACAAGTTTTCGGAATATTTTCCTTTGTGTAGCATTGTGTAGCATACGGACCACTGAAGAAATAGATCGACTTCCAGAATATCAGCCGACCATTAGGGGATACAATGGCCACTCACCTCCAAACCACAGCCTATATACCACAGGTCTAAACAACACAATGACAGAACATGAAGTCGTAGATCCAGTCACAACCGACCATCTGCCGATTATATCTACCACAACATTTGGCCCTGCACCATCAACTAGCCCAGATAGCAGAACCGTTAGGAACTATTTACAGCCGACTGGCGAAAATATTAACAGATAATAGGTGAGCAATTGGCAGCACCACTTCAGTATACAGACGTGGAAGAATTAAAGAAGGCAAAAAGCAAAGTACCAAGTTGACTACAAAAATCAATAAATGAAGGCGTACCACAAAAAAACGTACATACCTGGAGTCCTACGGTATCACAAACAGCACTGAATGTGACGGTGGAGCAAAAGAGACATTACAATGAGATCAGACTTCTCAACGGCCCGGCCTTCAAGCTTATGTGGAATAGGCTAAATGTTAGAATAAAGGGAACGATTTCGGAACATAAACAAAGAAAGTGGATTGAAACATACCAAAAATTAACTATAAAGATTGAGGACAGTTCTGGCAAAGATTTAAAATACTGATAGACCAAAAACAGCATGCAGAACGATGCCTGTTGATCGAAAAGAACCCACAACTGACGCTCAAGAAATAGCACAGGCCTTCAAAAATATACATGCCTTTCCCCAAGACCCCAGATTCAACGAAAACTTTCGGCAAGGGACTGAGGAAAAACAGATACAGTTTCTTAACACGGCAGGAGTGGACAATCACGATGAAAGCTCACTCACCAAGGCAATCACAGAAGAGATGATAGAAGAAATGATAATAATAGGTAGAAACTCAGTGCCAGGGGAAAACGGTATTAGTCGCTTCCATGTGATAAAATCCCCATTCGAAGTAATAATCCATATCCGTCTCAAGATATTCAATTACTGCCTACAGTCAGAAACAATACCAGAAGCGTCGAAGAAATCCAAAGTAATAATGGTTGATAAACCAGAGAAGCCTAAAAGAGACCCAAAATCATATAGAAAATATCTTTATTAAATATAAAAGCAAAACTTTCAAACGGACAGTAACAGATCGACTTAGGACCTTTGCATAAAATCGGAAAATCATATCCAATGTTTAGCCAGGTTTTAGAGGAAAGCATTCTCCCAACGATCCCATTCTATGATTAACAGCTGACATTACAAATGCCTACGATCCTGGCCACCCACAGTGAACTAGCCACATTTTTAGACATCGAGAGATCTTTCGATAGAATGTGATACACTGTACTGCTACTATAATTGCCAGACATAGAAATTCCGCCCAAATTAATGCGAATTATAAAAGAGCAAATAACAAAAACGCAATGCAGAGTACATGTCGGAGAAAAAACTTCTTACCATTTCACACCAGAAGCTGGAGTAACCCGAGGAGGCATCATCTCTGCATTTATCTACATCCTAGGCACTACCAACGCATTAATATCTCCCAATACGGACGAAGTACTTGCCTTCTATGCCGATAACACGCCATATTGGGTCGCAGGAAACCGCAATGAAAGAATACACCGAAAAGACAGCACCTGTCTAGCACGACTGGAAGACTCGATGACGCAACGCAGAATCGAACCTAACCGGACTAAAACGCAGGTGATCCTGTTACTGCATAAACACCTAACAAAGAAAAAGAACCATGACAAAAGAGATGTACGACTTATCCTATGGGGAACTCCAATGCAATCCAGTGACCACGCAAGATTTATATTCCTCCATTATGACATGCATCTTAACTGGAGATCCACAAGCCGTACATACTATATAAGATATAGTACAGATAGGGCATAATTAGATAAGCGCAAGACTAGTTTCATGGATGCAGCGTGAGAGCGGCGCTGTACACCTATAGAACATATACCCCGGTATAAGGCAAATAGTAGAGTATGGAACCCCGGTCCTGGGAGTATGACAAAAACCACAGCAGAAAATCTGTAAGCCACCGAAAGAAGGTTACTTAGATGCTTCATAGGACTTCACAGTAGGACACCGAGAGAGGAAATACGAGGGTTGGAACTTAAATAGTGGCTACTACACTCCTGGAAATTGAAATAAGAACACCGTGAATTCATTGTCCCAGGAAGGGGAAACTTTATTGACACATTCCTGGGGTCAGATACATCACATGATCACACTGACAGAACCACAGGCACATAGACACAGGCAACAGAGCATGCACAATGTCGGCACTAGTACAGTGTATATCCACCTTTCGCAGCAATGCAGGCTGCTATTCTCCCATGGAGACGATCGTAGAGATGCTGGATGTAGTCCTGTGGAACGGCTTGCCATGCCATTTCCACCTGGCGCCTCAGTTGGACCAGCGTTCGTGCTGGACGTGCAGATCGCGTGAGACGACGCTTCATCCAGTCCCAAACATGCTCAATGGGGGACAGATTCGGAGATCTTGCTGGCCAGTGTAGTTGACTTACACCTTCTAGAGCACGTTGGGTGGCACGGGATACATGCGGACGTGCATTGTCCTGTTGGAACAGCAAGTTCCCTTGCCGGTCTAGGAATGGTAGAACGATGGGTTCGATGACGGTTTGGATGTACCGTGCACTATTCAGTGTCCCCTCGACGATCACCAGTGGTGTACGGCCAGTGTAGGAGATCGCTCCCCACACCATGATGCCGGGTGCTGGCCCTGTGTGCCTCGGTAGTATGCAGTCCTGATTGTGGCGCTCACCTGCACGGCGCCAAACACGCATACGACCATCACTGGCACCAAGGCAGAAGCGACTCTCATCGCTGAAGACGACACGTCTCCATTCGTCCCTCCATTCACGCCTGTCGCGACACCACTGGAGGCGGGCTGCACGATGTTGGGGCGTGAGCGGAAGACGGCCTAACGGTGTGCGGGACCGTAACCCAGCTTCATGGAGACGGTTGCGAATGGTCCTCGCCGATACCCCAGGAGCAACAGTGTCCCTAATTTGCTGGGAAGTGGCGGTGCGGTCCCCTACGGCACTGCGTAGGATCATACGGTCTTGGCGTGCATCCGTGCGTCGCTGCGGTCCGGTCCCAGGTCGACGGGCACGTGCACCTTCCGCCGACCACTGGCGACAACATCGATGTACTGTGGAGACCTCACGCTCCACGTGTTGAGCAATTCGGCGGTACGTCCACCCGGCCTCCCGCATGCCCACTATACGCCCTCGCTCAAAGTCCGTCAACTGCACATACGGTTCACGTCCACGCTGTCGCGGCATGCTACCAGTGTTAAAGACTGCGATGGAGCTCCGTATGCCACGGCAAACTGGCTGACACTGACGGCGGCGGTGCACAAATGCTGCGTAGCTAGCGCCATTCGACGGCCAACACCGCGGTTCCTGGTGTGTCCGCTGTGCCGTGCGTGTGATCATTGCTTGTACAGCCCTCTCGCAGTGTCCGGAGCAAGTATGGTGGGTCTGACACACCGGTGTCAATGTGTTCTTTTTTCCATTTCCAGGAGTGTATTTATTTACAGCTCGTACAAAATAGATACGTGTTTCAAAGTTTTACTGACCTTCAAAGTAGTCACCAGCATTGCGTATAACCCGTTGCCAGGGATGCGGAAGGCGTAGGATACTTTCAGCAGTGCCAGTTTTGTTGACAGTTCGAGCGACGCGATCTGTTGCCCAACGAATTTGTAGCAGTTCTGAAGCGAATGTCGTGAAGTGTTTCCTTCAGTTTAGAAATCGAGTTGAACTTACGAGCGCTTATGTCTGGGGAGAGCAGTAGGTGGTATCATACTTAGCAGCCCTATCAGTCAATCAGATCAGTAACAGCTTGCCGGCCGCTGTGGCCGTGCGGTTCTAGGCGCTACAGTCTGGAACTGACCGACCGCTACGGTCGCAGGTTCGAATCCTGCCTCGGGTATGGCTGTGTGTGATGTCCTTAGGTTAGTTAGGTTTAATTAGTTCTAAGTTCTAGGCGACCGATGACCTCAGAAATTAAGTCGCATTGTGCTCAGAGCCATTTGAACCATTTTAGCCAGTAACAGCTTACACTGTACGTGCTTGAGCATTGTCCAGTAAACTGATGCTCAGATATTGCAGAAAGTGTCATCACTTCTGTCTATATGCTGTTCATTATTGAAACACAACCTACGACCAGCTTAGAGACAGAAGTGACGACACTTTCTGCAGCACCTGACCATCATTTTGCAGCACAATGCTCAAGCACGTACAGTTCAAGCTGTTACTGATTTGTTTGATTGATGGGGCTGCTAACTGCTATAACACCTACTGCAATCCCCTGGCTTAAGCCCTCGTGAGTTCAACTCGATTTCTCAACTGAAGGAAACACTTTACGGCATTCGCTTCAGAATTGTTACAAATTCGTCGCGCAATAGAACGCGTCGCTCGAACTGTCAACACATCTGGCACTGCTAAGAGTATCCTACAACTTCCACATCGCTGGCAAGGGATTATACGCAATGCTGGTAACTATTTTGAAGGTCAGTAAAACTTCGAAACACATATCTATTTTGTACGAGGTGTAAATAAATAGTTGCCACTGCTATAGTTCCAACCCTCGTATATAATTGTGCCAAACTATCCGCCGTACAAACCCGATTAGTCAAACTCAGAGCGAGGTACAAAAGACATATCCTACAAACAAGACCGGACTAGCCACCACGACATATACCACCATGGCCAGCCGGAGTGGCTGAGCGGTTCTAGGCGCTACAGACTGGAATCGCGTGACCGCTACGGTCGCAGGTTCGAATCCTGCCTCGGGCATTGATGTGTGTGATGTCCTTAGGTTGGTTGGGTTTAAGTAGTTCTAAGTTCTAGGGGACTGATGACCTCAGGTGTTAAGTCCCATAGTGCTCAGAGACATTTGAACCATTTGGTGGGGACTCTCTACGGCCGGTGGGCCTTTCTGTGCATGACGCAAACTTCCGTGGCTGTGGTCATGGCCATGTTTATGGCGGTAGTTTTCCCCGGTCTCTGAAAAAAAAAAAAAAATGTACACACATCATACAGTTAAGGAATCCTAGGATATAACAGATATAGTTAAACATAAGTGCACAAATGCAGCAACGAGCCTCTGCGCAATGCAGACGGAACTGTAAACATGTAGAACACAAAAACCATTTCCCACAGTAGGTAAAATGAGCAAACACACCAGATACGTGAACAGATTAATTTAAATAATTGTAGTAATAGGCCTCTTCATACACAAGGTGAAAACGTACACACATAAAATTGTAGCAACCAGCCTCTCCACAAATAAAAGGAAATTGAACTCCAGATATAGCAACCAAAACAGCCAAGAGCAGTTACCACCTACACATTAAAAACTGTAAGCAAAGGATAAGTAATAACGTGTATGCTAGAAATAGTATTAGAAGTAATTATTAAACTCTAAAATTAGGAAAAGTGAAGAACAAAATGTATAAACCAACTTTCCGAATAGAGAAGCAAGATGCTTTCACACAGCTCGTCCTAACCAACCCAGGAAAATGGAATGAAAATTAAAAAAATAATCAAAGCGAATAAAAACGTTGCTTGCAACAGTGGGATAAGACCACTGTTGTTTTTGTCACCCTGCGTTACTCAAATGAACTAAAACATTCCGCCACCTCCATTGTGGTTTTGAACATAAATACTTACAGCATACATTAATCTATTTTTTTTTTTATTTCGCTGCAAGGTAGTGATTCGCTACATAACTAGAAATTCAGTTTACATTAGTGCTGGAAGAAGATTGCACGTCGCTTCTTTTGGATATGTTTTGATGCAATAAGTAGAATTCTTACCTCCTAACATTCTATCTACCGCAAACATTCTCATACTAATCGATATCAATATGCGAAGAGCTTTCATCCTTCATGAACTGTGTTTTACTAACTTTGACACATGGGGCTCGTGTTATGTCTAACACTAATAGCTTGCCACCGCACTATTCTCACTTAAAATAAGACGTGAGTTTAAAATGCCGTGATTTATAGGTTATTATAGACGAAACTCATACTCATGTGCACGAGAATAGTGAAGGCTACTGCACGTGAAGAACTCAAAAGTATCACCTGAACGCACACCTCCATCTCGTTCCATTGTGAGTCTATCTGAAGCAATTCGTAGACAAAATAGTCGTTAATATTCGCTGGTCTAGGACGCAGTTGATACCGACCTATTTTATTCTGATAATATTATCTCCAATGTCAGTCGGTTTTACGCAGGGAGCAATGAGACGCGTTTCCTGTTTTCTCCCAAAAGTCAGGCTTTCAAGGACTTGACGAAACATAACTTCCTTTCCAGAATGAGATTTTCACTCTGCTGCAGAGTGAAAATCTCATTCTGGAAACATCCCCCAGGCTGTGGCTAAGCCATGTCTCCGCTATATCCTTTCTTTCAGGAGTGCTAGTTCTGCAAGTTTCGCAGGAGAGCTTCTGTAAAGTTTGGAAGGTAGGAGACGAGATACTGGCAGAAGTACAGCTGTGAGTACCGGGCGTGAGTCGTGCTTCGGTAGCTCAGTTGGTAGAGCACTTGGCCGCGAAAGGCAAAGGTCCCGAGTTCGAGTCTCGGTCGGGCACACAGTTTTAATCTGCCAGGAAGTTTCATAACTTCCTTTTACGGAACAATGGAGTCTTCTAATTCTTTGACAGTGCGGATCTTGGTGTGTTAGCCAAACAACACCTGTAGATTTGGTCGGAGTTAGAGAATATCAATGACACATTGTCTCCTACAGCTAAATATCGTGCCAGTGGAAGCGGAACATTTACATAATATTGACGGTGTTGAATTTTACAGAACTGGTCACCGACGCACACCGATGCCCACGTGCTGTGTTGGCCGTATGCAATTGCCGTAGTTTTTAATGAAACTCATTGTTATTAATGATACCTTTTAATGGTGTGCTTGACGTATTTCTTACTACGACAGATGTAGAAGCAATATTTACAGTGAAAGATATAGTATCTTTTCAGCAACTCAGTCCTGGTGCAAAGCGCTAGCAGCATAGCGTTGATCGTATTTTCCAAGAAACTATCTGTGAATTCGGGATATCTCTCATTCTCTAGTCTTCCCTTCATGTGAATCAGTCAGTGAATATCTACGTATGTGATTTGCATACATACTGTACCCTCCGTTTCTGTAAGTGGACACGAATTTCCGTTCAAGAAGTTTGTGAGTCCCTATCCCAGAAAGGGAATTAGACCTTGTTCTACATATATCTGTGCCGTGTAGAGTTTCTTGGTGTTACATATTGGGATGAATGTTTCCCTACTCATTTTCAAAACAAAAAAGAAGCATTATTTCATCACACTGTATTGCTTATCAAACACCTTAAATATCTCGAAAAGTATAGTATAATAACAAGGAATAGTGCTGAGCTGAACTCAAGTAGTTTTTTAGTACCAAACAATTTCCAAAAGTTCAGTAAGTTGCATAGTTCAGGCAAAATGTCCCAGGGTGCAGTGACCTTTTCTGTTGTACAAAAAGACAAGCACCATCTAAGTAAGTTTTCGTTTTAGTCGATGAAAGGTTTCGACCCTTTTTTATGTCATCTTCAGACCCACTAACTATGGATTTCTGCGAAGCGCAAGTCGTCAGTTGGCATATATATAGTTTAAACATATAAGCTTTGCCAATTGATGAAATGCGCTACGCAGTAATTCATAGTTACTGGCGCTGAGAATGTCCTAAAAAACCGGTCGAAGCCGACAGTCCAACAAAAAAACCAATGACTAAGAAAGCTCATTGATAGAAATTCCTTGCACCCAACTCAACATAATATTTCCTCGAAACAGACACCAAACTAACATCGTTATGTAACATATTGCTTCTTTAAATCTACAAGAGCAATGTGTTTTGCAACACAGAACGTATTTATGAAATTCTTTAGGAATTTAGAAGCTAGTGACGCTCGTCAAGAACAGAAAAAGGGTGAATCAGAGTTTAATTTCCCGTCGAAGACGAGGTCGTTATTGATAGCTATAAAACAGGAAACGTTATTGAGGAATACGAAAAACGCTAATGATTCTGAACATAGGAACCTGGAACTAGTGTAGAGTGGGATTGGTTTGCTTGTTAAATAGCAGCGACGCATACTTTTTCGATAAATGGTCAAGCCCTCGATGATTTTTGTTTAGTATACAAGAAGAATTTGTTCCAGAATACGTTTTCTTTTACTTTTTTGGTAAAAGTAAAGCTAGATATCATTACTTACCGTTGTCAAAAAATGAGATTCTGTGTATTATTGCTCATTCCATCTACAGCGCTATAGAGAGAGCTAAGTCATAAAGTAATACATCCCTTAATTTTTTTAATAACTTGAGAAAAAAGCTGATATTCTACACATTTTACCATATTGCAAAAACGGTATCATTAGCTTACCCTAGTTTCATTTGGTCAAGCTTCTGGACATTTGTGGATTGTGAGTGAAATAATACTTTTTACGTGTTTTGTTGCAATATTTACTTTAATTTTGTTTATATTTGAATTTCCTTAGTATCCCACGAAATTAAGATTATGGAAACAGCAAACTGTATTTTAGTGAAGCTTATTAGCGACAATAATCCTACCATGATATATCCTAATTTTTCTCTCAATTAGTAGCGCATTATAGTCATCGTCATGTTTTCACCTGAAAGCGCCTTTTCCTAAGACATACCGATAAATTTAGTTGCTACGTGGTATAGGCACCAACGGTACAAAGCCTCCATCACAGAGGTGACCCAAGGTCTAACACTAAACGATGCTCCTTTCGTCTGTAATACAATGAAAACGAAGTTGAGAACTACTCGCGCTAGCATTTCTTCACGCACGACGGTCGCCTGCATTCGGGTGAGGGGCGTGCGATCGCTGATGATTCACTGCTTGCTTCCAACCTAAAAAGTTGGGAGGGGAGGATGGGGCGGTACCGTAGCAAGCGAGATGTTAGGCGAGAGAGAAGCAGAAAGGATGGAAGGGACTCAGAAAGTGGGCTACTTGTGTAATACTCATCTGCAAGCCCTCCATCCAAAGCAATCACAATGTGAGTCACATGTTCATTTTATGGCGTTACGTCAGGGTGGTGTATTATCATGCTGATCCATTCGTAGCTGCTGCGCGGTTTTAATGTTTCCTTCAGTTCCACTGCTTCCTTTTCATTGTAAGAGGTGCTGTTCTTCATTGTACTTCACGGGTCATAGACGTAATGACGTTAACCGCTTGAGAGGACTGACATAACAGATAAGTTTCGAAACATCTAGAGAGATTACGTGTGGAACATTGACGGAAATTAACGTCGTATATTAATATACAATGCCGCAAAAAAGCCACAATGAATTTAATATCTCTATCAGAAATTGGCAACACCCAAGTTTTTGAAGGACAAATAATGGTTATCAGCAAGCCAAACTTCGTCCGTTGTGATACGGAACTTGTTACGTCAGGACGTTATTCTCAGTTACGGGCACGTAATGTCATAAATGCTTCTCTATCATTTACGCGGGTAATACCACAGACAAACCGAAAACTTTCGACTCTCTGATTTACACTGCTACTATGACACTCTTACCGCTGGTTTAGTATCTTACTACCACTGTAGTTGACATTTCTATAAACACTGATATATGCTCCCTGAAGTCTTTATTGTACACGTTCCTCTATGCTGCGCAGCCCACTGTACTTCGTGTGGAAATGTTTACTTCGTGTTTCATTTGTGGATCTTACACCGGAAAAATATTTTTGACACTCCTCTACACAAGACATGGGCGGCTAGCGCATTTGGTTAAAACAGTGGACACACATTCGGAGAGGATCGTGGATCAAATCCCCGTTCTGTCGTTCAGATTTATGTTTTCCGTGGTTTTACCATGTTTAAGTTTAAGTAAGACATTCTTCCTCTTTTTTATAGGACATGAAGCTCCAATCACCTTCTTTTTCTCTGTATGCCTCGTTGTTCCAATTTTCCATACGTAGGTGCAGTTTTATACTTCCAGATATTTTTTTGTACAGAGCTCCACGTTTCCCATGACTAAGGTGTGAGTTACTTTCTACTGTAAATTGCATCTGCTAGTCTGTATGTGATGGTGCAAATGTGAAGAAAATAATTTATAGTTTAGAGAAATCAACAGAAAACCGTAACCTAGAATTTGAAGTTTTTATACCCTCATCGGCTCTTCAGTTTTCTCGAACTCATCAAGCAAAGGCAGGATTGCTTAATTTTTATGGCAGTGGTACATTATTTTCTCCACTTCAACAGCAGTGAATTACTATTATTAGCACACTTCTCTACTCATCTATTTGATACTGTGTACTAAGCGCTATTAACATACATCCATGGCAGTCCGACTGCAGAGTTTTTTCTCCTGTTGTACTGTTGTATAAAGGGATAAACACACACACACAGACACACAAAGGTGAACGTTCTTATATTCACCACATTATTCTGCAGTCACATCGGACTCACTGATGCTCAGTCTCACAACATGAGTATGCCAGTTATCACTATATGAACATCCTCAAATGTTCCGCCTGCTGAAAATATTTGTTTTTCGAAGGCGTAAAGTTTCACGCCTCAAGGAGAGTGAGCTCAGCATCTTTTCTGCGAAGTCGTCTGTTTTGCAACTAAAAGCTGCAGCTGATCAATCATTTTTCTGTATTTAGAGACTGAGTTCGTGGATTAACTGCCGCCACGATCAGTATGTCTAGCCATTACAACAAATTTTAAAGGCACGTTTCACTGCATTCTGGTCATATTAGCCAGCATATAACGTAAGTATCGTACTGAAACATGATTTGTATCTGTGAACAGCAAGAAGGAAACACTTTGATGTACATGGTTGAATACTGAAACAACAATTCCTTCAGTTTAAACAAAGACTTTCATCGTACACTAAATTCCATTTTTCTTATTGATTTCAAAATACAACTCCTACGTCAGACATGAACAAAAGTCATTGTAAAGAATTCATACAATGGCGGTTGGCGGTTAATTGGTAACACCGAACGCCGATGTAAAATAGTTACCTTCAATAGGAATAGAGAGAAATTTATGTTAAATGCTCGTAAGTTTTTTCGAAACTGGAAAGATTCATGGTTAGCAATCCTTAGTACAGAATGCTAAATACTATATTTTACTTTTGTCCCGTGAAGTTTCGATGCAATATAAAGTGCAATGTATAATTTCAAAATGGTTTCAAAATAATTTGGCTTCATGAAATGAAGACTCAGAGTCGGCAAATGTTACCTCATTTGAAACTAGAATAATCAACTGATTGTCTGGCAGATTGAACTGGCACCTAAATGGCACCGTGTTGGATATTTTCAGACTAAGAAAATATCGGTGAAGCTTTGTGAAATGGTTGAATAAAAGACGTAAACTCTTTACCACAGAATGATATCGAGAACGTGACGATTTGAAGAGGTCGACTCTCGCAAACTGTAGGTAGTATGAGGATTCACAACATCCGACATACTCGGTACACAACTTCTAGAGGGAAGCAAAGACGTATATTATCATGCAAGTTTCTTTCACTCATTTTTCTTCCACGTTGAACTGTCTCAACAAAATTAGGATCTTACTAACGCCCACTTGATGCTCTCTTTTAACTACGATCAAAAATGTTACCTCATTTGAAATTAGAATAATCAACTGATTGTCTGGCAGATTGAACTGGCACCTAAATGCGTTCCCTGTAAAAACAAATGACAGTCGCTTCATAGGGATGACCATTGAAACCCCTTAAAAAGGAGCTAGTTTAAGGAATATGGGAACATCCGTTATTGGAGTACTGATTTAGAGGTAAAAGATTCGAAACCCGGCCCTGGAATATATTTTAATCACCCGTATTATGCAGTCAAGGGAAGGTAAGGTGCCGGCCGGGATGGCCGAACGGTTCCAGGCGCTACATTCTGGAATCGCGCGACCGCTACGGTCGCAGGTTCGAATCCTGCCTCGGGCATGGATGTGTGTGATCTCCTTACGTTAGATAGGTTTAAGTAATTCTAAGTTCTAGGGGACTGGTGACCTTAGAAGATAAGTCCCATAATGCTCAGAGCCATTTGAACCATTTTTGAAGGTGAGGTTGTTACGTACGTTTCCCGATATGCACAGTCAGCGCCATTGTCATCGATTAAATCCGAAACCTTGGCGCAGTACCTTAATGACTGAGGACGTGTGCATTGTTAGAAATGATTCATGCTTCAGATGGTGATATTTAGTAGGGCGTCTCCGTTGGCTTTCACAAGAAGTTTCGTGTGTGGTGGCCCCTCTTCCCCTTCTTTATTTTATAATCATCCATAATCGCGGAAACTAAATCTACGGTGCGATGGACAACACTTATCTCATTCCCCGACATGACACAAACGGGCATTTGCAACACACTATGTTGAAGACAGCGTCCCAGGAACACACGTTAAAATGGTTCACGATGTTCGAATTTAGACTAATAGCTCGTCACAATCTCTTTGTATGCGTGTATTCGTACTCATGATACATATAGTTCCATTAAATACTCTTATGCTATTTTGCTGCTACCATCGAACTGTCATGAGCAGCTAAATTCAGTAAATTACAGTATACACTACAGCATATGTGAAACAGGAACGTCCAATAACGGTATTAATTAACTTGATAGCTGACACAAATAATTAGAAAAATCACATTACAGGAAAGATTTATGACTTGCAGCCTGTCAAACACTGGAACGCTGTTCGTTGGCCAGTGGTTTCCTCTAGTACAACACACAGACAAAAAGTTTTCAATATCTAGAAGGTTACCGAAAAAGGGTGTTAAATTAGTAGGTAACTTAATTGATTCATTTTGGGAGAGTAGCATCAATTTTCACCTTCTTCAATTGTCTCACATCCTTGATTTTAAAGTGAAGTGGCATTTCAGGCAAAGTCTTTCCCCCTATAGAGAACACACCGTCTCTTGGTACGACAAACAAGGTCTCCATACATGTGTAGAACGAGAGATATCCATACAGTTCGATGGATATTGCTTGGATACATCATTACCAATAATAGTGTAATTGCTGTTATTCGGTATACTGAATTTCTTTAACATTCTATCACGAATAAAACAAGACTGGGGGCATTCACTCCGTTCTGTTTAAACGTTACTACAAGGGACTTGTATTCAAAGTGCTGTTTTCCACTATCATAGCAAAGAACGGGAGCTTACTATTTGGTTTGCCAACTACTAGGTCTACTTCATAGTCCCATTTTATATTACTAGGCATTGTTTTCCCGAGTTATTAGTATGACTCAGTTGACTACATTCATGGCTCAATCTTGTAGCCCAGTTGTACTAAACTGCTGCTTTTCCCTATATATTGAGTTAACTGCTGCTTGTTTTACTAGACTGATATCTTGTCAAGTTAAGACTGGGTATTTTTACCTGCTATGCCCAGTTTACACGCTGGCGGTACGCATCATAGCAACCGAGATAAGTCTGTGCATTAGGAAATAGTGAAATGGCGCATATCTTGAGTAATATAATTACTTCACAACACGTGTGTCGCTTCTGTATACTGGTCATTATGAAGTCCCACTTCTACGCAGTCACAGTGTCTATACTGAAATGAGTAGACCGAAGATTCCTAACTCACACAGTAAAATGGGCAAAATGAACCGACACTTTAAAATAATAGCGATTCAGGGATGTAATCAGCAAGGTTAGAAGCTGCGCCGAGATGATCTCTGAAGTGAACTCTCGGACAGTAAATTGTAATCATTTATACAAACTGGCCATACAAACTTAATCCCGGAACTAATACTAAGATATCACTGTCTTTGAACCATGGACTTCGCCGTTGGTGGAGAGGCAAGCGTGCCTCAGCGATATAGACAGTCGTAACGCAGGTGCAACCACAATGGAGGGCTATACGTTGAGAGGCCAGACAAACGTGTGGTTCCTGAAGATGGGCAGCAGCCTTTTAAGTGGTTGCAGGGGCAACAGTCTGGATGATTGACTGATCTGGCCTTGTACGTAACATGAACCAAAACGGCCTTGCTGTGCTGGTACTGGGAACGCCTGAAAGCAAGGAGAAACTACAGCCGTAGTTTTTCCCGAGTGCATACAGCTTTATTGTGTTGTTAAATAATGATGACATCCTCATGGGTAAAATATTTCGGAGGTAAAATAGTCCCCCATTTGGATCTCCGAGCATTGACTACTCAGGAGGACGTCATTATCAAGAGAAACAAAACGGGTGTTCCACGGAGCGGAGCGTGGAACGTAAGGTCCCTTAATCGGGCAGGTAGGTTAGAAAATTTAAAAAGGGAAATGAATAGGTTAAAGTTAGATATAGTGGTAATTAGTGACGTTCGGTGGCAGGAGGAGCAAAACTTCTGGTCCGGTGAATACAGGGTTACAAAAAAAAAAAAAAAAAAAGAAAAGGAAATCAAATAACGTTAATGCAAGAGTTGGTTTTTGTTGTAGAGAGTTTCAGAGAGAGCATTAGGGATCGACTGACCAGAACAGAGGAGAGAAATAAAGTAGAAGAAGAATGGGTAACTTTGAGATATGAAACAGGTGAAGGCAGCAGAGGATCAAGTAGGCAAAAAGACAAGGGCTAGTAGAAATCCTTGGGCAAAAGAAGAGACACTGAATTTAATCGATGATTGGAGGAAATATAAAAATGCAGGAAATGAAGCAGGCGAAAAAGAATACAAATGTCTGAAAAATGAGATCGACACGAAGGGCAAGATGGCTAAACAGGGATGCCTAGAGGACAAATGTAGGGATGTAGAGGCATATATCACTAGGGGTAAGATAGATACTGCCTACAGGGAAAATAAAGAGATCTTTGGAGAAAATAGAACCACTTGTATGAATATCAAGAGCTCAGATGGAAAACCAATTCTAGGAAAAGAAGGGAAAGTAGAAAGCTGGAACGAGTATACAGAGGGTCTATACAAGGGCGATGTTCTGTAGTGCAATATTATGGAAATGGAAGAGGACGTAGATGAAGATGAAATAGGAGTATGATTCTCCGTGAAGAATTTGACAGAGCACTGAAAGGCCTAAATCGAAACAAGGCCCCAGGAGTAGACAACATTCTATTATAACTACTGATAGCCTTGGGGGATCCAGCCATGACGAAACTCTCCCATCTGGTGAGCAAGATGTATGAGACAGGCGATTTACCTTCAGACTTCAAGAAGGAAATAATAATTCCAATCCAAAGAAAGCAGGAGTTGACAGGTCTGAAAACTACCGAAATAAAATTTTAATAAGACCTGGTTGCAAAATACTAACATGAATTCTTTACAAAACGGTTCAGACGGATCTGAGCACTATGGGACTTAACACCTGAGGTCATCAGTCCCCTAAAACATAGAACTACTTAAATCTAACTAACCTAAGGATATCACACACATCCATGGGCGAGGCAGGATTCGAAACTGCGACCTTAGCAGTCGGGCGGTTTCGGACTGAAGCGCCTAGAACCGCTCGGCCACCGCGGCCGGCAATTCTTTACAAACGAATTGAAAACTGGTGGATGCCGACCTCGGCGAAGATCAGGTTGGATTCCGTAGCAATGTTGGAACACATGAGGCAATACTGACCCTTTTCTAGCATTTGTAGACTTAGAGAAACCTTTTGACGATTATGACTGGAACACTCTCTTTCAAATTCTGTAGGTGGTATGGGTCAAACACAGGAAGCGAAAGGCTAGTTACAATTTGTAGAGAAACCAGTTGCCGGTATTGAGAGTTGAGTGGCATGAATGGGTAGCAGTGGTTGAGAGGGGAGTGAGACGGGGTCGCAGCTTATCTCCGACGTTATTCAGTCTGTATGTTGAGCAAGCAATAAAGGAAACAAAAGAAATATTTGGAGTAGGAATTAAAATCTATGGAGAAGAAATAAAGACTTTGAGGTATGCCGACGACATTGTAATTCTGTCAGAGACAGCGAAGGAACTGGAAGAGCAATTGAACGGAATGGACAGCGTCTTGAAAGGAAAGTATAAGATGAACATCAAGAAAAGCAAAAGGAGGATAATGGAATGTACTCGAATTAAGTCAGGTGATGCTGAGGTATTAGATTAGTAAATTAGACACTTGAAGTAGTAGATGAGTTTAGCTATTTGGAGAGCAAAGTAACTGATGATGCTCGAAGTAGAGAGCATATGAAATGTCGACTAGCAATAGCAAGGTAAGCGTTTCTGAAGAAGAGAAATCTGTTGACATCGAGTACAGATTTAAGTGTCAGGAAGTCTTTTCTGAAAGTATTTGTATGGACTGTAGTCATGTATGGAAGTGAAGCATGGACGATAAATAGTTTAGACAAGAAGAGAATAGAAGCTTTCGAAATGTGGTGCAACAGAAGAATGCTGAAGATGAGATGGGTAGATCACGTAACTAATGAGTAGGTACTGGGGAGAAGAGGAATCTACATCTACATCCACATTTATACTCCACAAGCCACCCAACGGTTTGTGGCGGAGGGCACTTTACGTGCCACTGTCATTACCTCCCTTTCCTGTTCCAGTCGCGTATGGTTCGCGGGAAGAACGACTGTCTGAAAGCCTCCGTGCGCGCTCTAATCTCTCTAATTTTACATTCGTGATCTCCTCGGGAGGTATAAGTAGGGGGAAGCAATATATTCGATACCTCATCCAGAAACGCACCTTCTCGAAACCTGGCGAGCAAGCTACACCGCGATGCAGAGCGCCTCTCTTGCAGAGTCTGCCACTTGAGTTTATTAAACATCTCCGTAACGCTATCACGGTTACCAAATAACCCTTTGACGAAACGCGCCGCTCTTCTTTGGATCTTCTCTATCTCCTCCGTCAAACCGATCTGGTACGGATCCCACACTGATGAGCAATACTCAAGTACAGGTCGAACGAATGTTTTGTAAGCCACCTCCTTTGTTGATGGACTACATTTTCTAAGCACTCTCCCAATGAATCTCAACCTGGTACCCGCCTTACCAACAATTAATTTTATATGATCATTCCACTTCAAATCGTTCCGCACGCATACTCCCAGATATTTTACAGAAGTAACTGCTACCAGTGTTTGTTCCGCTATCATATAATCATACAATAAAGGATCCTTCTTTCTATGTATTCGCAATACATTACATTTGTCTATGTTAAGGGACAGTTGCCACTCCCTGCACCAAGTGCCTATCCGCTGCAGATCTTTCTGCATTTGGCTACAATTTTCTAATGCTGCAACTTCTCTGTATACTACAGCATCATCCGCGAAAAGCCGCATGGAACTTCCGACACTATCTACTAGGTCATTTATATATATTGTGAAAAGCAATGGTCCCATAACACTCCCCTGTGGCACGCCAGAGGTTACTTTAACGTCTGTAGACGTCTCTCCATTGATAACAACATGCTGTGTTCTGTTTGCTAAAAACGCTTCAATCCAGCCACACAGCTGGTCTGATATTCCGTAGGCTCTTACTTTGTTTATCAGGCGACAGTGCGGAACTGTATAGAACACCTTCCGGAAGTGAAGAAAAATAGCATCTACCTGGGAGCCTGTATCTAATATTTTCTCGGTCTCATGAACAAATAAAGCGAGTTGGGTCTCACACGATCACTGTTTCCGGAATCCATGTTGATTCCTACATAGTAGGTTCTGGGTTTCCAAAAACGACATGATACTCGAGCAAAAAACATGTTCTAAAATTCTACAACAGATCGACGTCAGAGATATAGGTCCATAGTTTTGCGCATCTGCTCGACGACCCTTCTTGAAGACTGGGACTACCTGTGCTCTTTTCCAGTCATTTGGAACCCTCCGTTCCTCTAGAGACTTGCGGTACACGGCTGTTAGAAGGGGGGGCAATGGCACAGCTTGACTAGAAGAAGGGATCGGTTGGTAGGACATGTTCTGATACATCAAGAGATCACCAATTTATTACTGGAGGGCAGCATGGAGTGTAAAAATCGTAGAGGGAGACCAGGAGATGAATACACTTAGCAGATTCAGAGCGATGTAGGTTGCACCAGTTACTTGGAGGTGAAGAAGCTTGTACAGGATACAGTAGCATGAAGAGCTGCTTCAAACCAGTCTCTGGACTGAAGATTATAACAGCAAACATTTGTTATCTTGGGAAATGAATATTACATGGAACCATTGGGATGATACAATGGAATGCAGTTTCGATTTGATGATTCTATTAGTGAATGGTTTTAGTCTCTGTATATATATGTGTGTGTGTGTGTGTGTGTGTGTGTGTGTGTGTGTGTGTGTGTGTGTGAGTGAGAGTGTGTGTGTTTTTCGACTTTACGGACGCTCATCGGCGAGGTTATCAGCGTCCTCGGTACTCCTACATGCTGCTCTCTGATGTACGGTTGATCAGGACTCGTTGACTACAAATGCTATTAGTGGAGTCTACACAAAAAATAAACTAAAAGTGTCGTTACAGTTTACTGCAGGACCACTTTGTTTGTGAAATATGGCAACGTCGTTTGTACTATGTGAACTATTGCAACACACTGCTGCAACGCGTTGGCAAAGTTTTTCGCCTACTCAGAGTATAATCTTAGTGATATACCGTAAGTTCCAGGGATCTTTCCTCTATTAAGTGATTTTAGCCGATTTTGTAACCCGTTGTCACATATTTCAATCACTGTCATTTTGATTTTCACGCAACGATTTAAAAAAAAAGAACCACAGTAAAATCTTTCTTAGTGAAACAGTTTTTGAAAAAGGAATCATTGTTCTGCCATTCTCTCTGTCATCACTGCTTCGATGCCATTATAGTCACTGAGTGTCTGGACAGATGGTACCTAACCGTTTACTGATGTAACGTAAGACCAAATTTTTAGGATTTTCTGTCAAATCGCTATATAGGATTTTATTTTCGAATTCAATGAACACTTCATTTATGACTCTTCTTACACTTATTTTGGCTAATTTCGTTTTTTATTTTTTTCTATGATCATTGGATGCGTTTAAATTTGCAGTTAATCTGTCTTTGTTTATATAGCAGCTTTCAGGCATGGCTGTCGAACTACGGTGGTTCTTTCCCATCCTTCGTAAACTGGCACGGTACATTCTTGTCTTAGGCGTATTATACGGTACTTTGAACTTTGTCCGTCGATGACCAACAGTTTATGTCACGGTGATGAATTATTCCTGTTGACCGCTTAGGTAATCTGAAAATTGTTTCTTGTCACTATTCATGAACAGGAATATCTACCTATCTTTTTTTACTTTCCTGTTTACTACTGGATTTAGTGATGCTGCAACGGCCTTCCCAACATTTATTCCCTGTTCTACGTTAACTGGGTCGAGAAGTTTTGGCCAGGAGATCTAAGATATTACCTTCACGAACCGTTCACTGATTAACTGCTCAAGGTAATTTTAATAGGGGATTAAAACAACATCACACGATTCCCTATTTCGACTACGCGTCCTAATTACTTGACTCATCCTGTCTGTAACTGAAGTTGAAATCTATCCCCGCCCCTCCCCAGCCCTAGTACGAGTACGATGTTTGACCCATCTTTAACCTCTATCCTTACCAAAACCATTTCGCATTTGGGATACGTACTGACCTCGCCAGATCTTATCGCATTATTTACGGATATAAACACGTCTTCTCCACAGACGTTAGACATATTCCAGTCTGAGTTTAGAAGTTCATTGGTATTAACATATGCTTTCAGCCAGCTATCTGTCCCTAGTACCACGTAGACACTATTACCGTTTATAAGCGAGACTAGTTCTGAGAGCTATCCATGGACGCACCGGGAATAAACTATTGCTATATTACCGGTTTCTTTCTTCGATCTCTCATCACGAAAACTACTCTCTTTAACTAATGGGGCTGATATTCTTCGTTTGTAATCGTGCTTGTTGAGAAATATCCCTATCCTAAAACTGACATATTGAAACGTCCCCTTTAAACAATTATACATGACTGTGCTTAACCTGACACACAATATTTTTAGCGCAACGCAATCTGACTTTCAAAATTCCCTACTAAAGAATGGGCCTGACAAACATTAAACTATACCTTTCACAAATCACTTACCTCACAAAAATCTTCGCTGCTCAAGCTACTGCAATACAGCGAGCGCCACTACTGGCAGCTAAATAGAAGATTCAAACTACTGAAGGCACTAACTACTGATAGGGATAGTTAGCAAATGAAAGATATTAATAGAGAGCAAACAATGTATTTACCTTAATATCATCACAAGTCATAATATATATATCAGTTCATGACAAATTAGAAACCTCCGCCATCTCTCTCCCCACATCCACCACTGCTGGCGGCTCACCTCCAACTGTGCAACGCTACGCGCTGTTAACAGCCCAGCTGCCTAACACTACAATGGCGAGTATTACAACAATGCAAAGCAGACACAGACTGCCCACAGCACAGCCAGTGATTGTCATACAGAGGTGGCGTTACCAATAAGAAATCCTAAACAGCCTACTTACATAGAGAAAACATAAACAGCCTACTTACATAGAGAAAACATAAACAGCCTACTTACATAGCCCCCATGCTCCCCACAAAAATTTTTACAAATGGTGTTGGGCACTGGCCAATACAGATTTGACAAAAATTTTTCACAATTACAGTAACAAAGATATAAAATGCACACACTTATTAATATTATGTTGGTCAAAAGATCAAAATTTCTCACAGTCCATAAAGACAGTCCACATTTTTCTCAAAGTCCAAGCAGTAAAAGAAAATGCACATAGAAGTAGTGGATTTCCATGCAGTCTTGAAGAAGTAGTGTTGTCCTTCCAATGGAAAGACAGTGCTGACTCTCGACATGCAGACAGGTAATGGGCCACAACAGAGCAAACCCACAGCAGAGTCAGTCGAAATTTTGAAGAGTATTGATAGGTAGGTCATCACAGAACAGACCCACTGTAGTCCTTGTAGAGATAACGGTATTGGTGGGCCACCAGAGGTGCAGACCCACTGCAGTCCTTGTAGAAATGGCCAGCAGCCATCTGTTGCGACTGTGCAGGTGCACAATCACCATTGAAGAGTCTTGCGGATAATATAGCAAGTCCATAAACCACCACTTGTGCACTCAGAAAGTTTTTCTTCTAATTGCCCTTAGAACCAGCAATGCTGTTATCCAGTCCCTTGCTGAATCATTAACACACGTGCAAACACTATCAGTCCCTACTTCTCACATATTGTCCATGTACTACGACCAACAGAAATGTGTGCAGTGAAATGTAACTTAATTTGAAGAACTGGTGTCTATACAATTATAAATTTACAACATGAAAATACAATTACAAAGGTACAAAATACATCATTAAATAACATAATAGTACAGATAACATTTGTGGTAATATGGGCTTTACAAAAGAATCGAAATAAACATATACATCAGTGTTACAAAAATAGTGACATAAGTACATACATAAAATAATGAGAATAGTTTTCGAAACATTAATTTCACACATGAACATTGAAACAGAACAGAATTGTAAACAACTTTACAAAGAAAATAACATATTATTAATGCAACTTATATTTGAGGATAACAGTATTCCTCCTCATAGTGAATATAGCTTAGTATTAAAAGAAGAAAAAATTCTATGAAACTACACAGAGACAGGAAGAAAACAAATACACAAGGGTACACAAACATATAGTGGGATAACACAAAAGGAAAGGACAGGGTTTGTTGTACTGCAGTATTTTGCAAACAAAACTTTCTTTACTTCTTGGAGATCTCCCTTCATTCATCATTATTCCCAAAAAGTCCTATCTATACCTGCTTTCTGTATTCTATTCATATTTCTTTCAATATAATTATTTCTCAGTGTACAATACTCATTTTGGCCCAAATCTTTTTCATATTGTCCATAGTCAGTTTCTTATATAGTCTACCTCCTCTTAAGCTAACTTAAATCTACTGAGCTCAGATGATAAACTAAGGAACGAGGCAATGCAGCAGCACATAAAACAATTAATATAAACAGCAATAAAAAAATGGAAAATCGCAAAGCAAGCTACAGTAAATCTAAATTAACAGATAAAATGCAAAATTACAACTAATATGAGCCAATGTGCAGCAACATGAAAAATCAATGAGTAGTAAAATTGGCTTAGCAGAGTAACACAAATTAAAGTTCAGTAGCACTATGCCTGGCAAACAGCAGCAGCAAATATAAAAAATATAAAAAATATAAAACTTATATCTATACATGACAAAGCTCAAGCAGAAAAGATATTGCAGTAAAAACAACAATGCAGATAAGGGAAATGTATATTCACATCTTAATGTCTATGTAATTAAAGTGGTGCACCACAAGACGTTATTCTACCAAAAAAGTTACCAAGTACTTGAAAAGTAAATTATGTATGCAGTTCCTGTGAAGGTAAATGTCTTTCTATGCTCCCTCATTTTTTTTTTTTTTTTGAAAAAAATTATTATTTACTCGATCTGTAGACAAAAAATATTTATATTAGTACATCTATAAAATTTTATTTTAACCAATGCTGCAGTGCCAATAGAAACTAGATATTAAACAAAATGAGTAAATAAATACATAAAGCAAGCCATATGGCATTTTTCTCAACAAGCAAAACAATAGCCGTGAAATGTTTCTCATCGTTTCATTAGGCATTTTAGTAAATATCATAAATTAAGAGTTCCACAGTATAATTATATGTTTTCAAGTTTGAGCGTGTCGTATTTGCGATGCTTTCTTACAAAGGAATGTCGATAGCGAGGATAATGGCCTCCCTTTTTTTTTCTTCCTGTGCTCTGAAAAGGCACGCACTAATGGCTTTTTCTCCAGGCGTCTGACACAGCTGGGTGCCCACGACGCACTACTTGCAGGTGGTCACTTAATTTTCTTACGGAAATATTTACGACAGCAGTTTCCGCTACAGTGGCAGTCTCATATAAAAAATTTCAGAGGTCGAGAATTTGCGTTGCAAATGTGTAGATACAAAATCCTGTAAATATAACAGTGCCCAAAAAATTTTCGCCAGCATTCTGATACATTCACGCATATACACATATTTCATAACTCTTAAAGTATGATTCTTGGTTTCCAACAACCTTTTCCACAAATCAGAGTCCCTAATCACTACTCATTATTCCTTACCTTATTCGTCAACACTTCTTCAGTATTTCATCATAAGAAATACGTAGCATAATAAACATTCCTCAACAACATAATACACATCGTCGTCGTAATAATAACATCATAACACTTCAGTCAAATCTCAAAATCGTCGTAACTTCCTCCAATAATTTCTAAGCCTAAAAAAATTCTCTGCTCATTTCAATAGTGTCATCTACCTCAAACGTACTTTAAAATCATGCTCCCTTACGAAATACGCCATTCAAAGCTCTCATAGTATCACAATGATTCCGAAAAATATGAGCGTTTCTCAAAGTACAGACAAAATACAGTTTCATAAGTGTGAAGTTACCCAACTGTGTGATTGCGTAAACATGTGTCACTGATGTAGTAAAATACATGTTTGTCTCTCTCAGTTAAATGATCAGATAGCTGTGTAATTCTGTGTTTTAGAGAAATATGGTACCGATGTATAAAGTTGTATAAGCAAAATACCATATTAGCTAGGGTTCCTTGTGGTTGCCACACACATGGTACACAAAGTAAGCGTGTACCCCCCTGAGGATTAATGTAATTATACCCTCAGGTGTTACAGATTACAGCAATGAAATGAAATGTATCACTGAAAACTTTCTTTGTAATTCAAAAAGCTTTAAAAATAAATGTTTTAAGTACAAAATTTCTCAAATGTGTGTCCTGTAGCGCTAAATGTGCGTCTTGCTGTAAGATAATTCTGTGGAAGTGTCGTAATTATCGTCCTCCGAAAGCTAAGTTCTGCAGAAGTCAATGTACTTACCCCATCAGAAACGAAAGTGAAATGCTTTGTGTATAGATATCATAATTATTATGCACATTACTGTGATCAAGAAAATACTATACTGTAAAGTATTGTTGTGCTAAGAAAAGGGCCTCACATTGTAGCTTACTACTAAAACATGTTTTGCTTTCCAGAAGAAATTCAGAAAAACTGTGCGGATATAAAACAGAAACACTGCAAAAGCAACATTGTAAATTGTCACTCATTAGTAGCGTCGTGATAAAAATCGTGTAGCTGTCACATAAACTAACCTCTGTGTCATCTGGTATCTCTCAGAAAGTACTTTAAATCCGGAATGTATTTTCAAGTGAACCAAAATGTTGCATTAAAATCTCATTAGCAGTACTGGTAAATGTTCTAATCGTACAACTAACAAGCAAGAATGTACACACACAATTACACTGTGTCGTCTGTTCGCAATAACAATGCATTCGTAATTTCTGTTTAAATAAGTTCTCTTGGTTCTTGACTGGATATTTCACTTCAAACATTGTTGCATGGTAACAGTTTCTAAAGCATACTAGTAAAGTGAAGTGAAACGTTTTATGGCAAAGACAAAGTTAAAAAGCTGATTATCTTTCAATAAACGGTTTTACATGTGAAATGTGGTGTAAACCTTTACTCTTCCTACTATGCAAAGCTCGAGCTTCAACGGAATTATCATGTCGTATACGTCGGTAAAGAATACTGGAATTTTGCTCAAGGTTAGCGTCAATGTTATTTTTCTCTGAGCCAGCGGCCGCACGCAGCTGCCTGCTGTGCGAGTCATTGTCTGTCTCTTTGTTGGCGCGCGTCGTTATTGGGATTAGGAGACCTAACTTCTACAAATTCACTCTGACGAGAAGGCCCTGCTCTGTTCGAATCCCGCCAGTTCTGATGCAATTCAGGTCTGTCGTTACGATCATATCGTCTGTCGTCATGTCGGTAGATTCCATAGTTTCTTTCTTGTCGGTCACATGGTGGAGAATTTCTCCCTGAACCGTAACTGCGCGCTTGACTGTTGCGTCTGAAGTTATTCTGTCTCCCGTGATAATAATTATTCTGGTTCCCATATTGTCTGTTTCTCTTATTGTCTCTGTGATAGTCATTACCACGGAGAGGTGATCTTTCCCTGTAATTATTACTACTCTGCCAACGCTTGTCATACGGGTGGTGTCTGTTTTGGTCACGATATGTGTTGTGAGAATAGCCTTGTCGTGTAAAGTTATTACTTCTTTCATCGCGGAATTGCGACGGATGTGACCTGTGATTGGTGTGTTCCTGGTTTCGCGTTCCGCGATTGTCAGTGTCAATTTCTAATTCTTGTAACAGTCCCTGAAATGCTTCAATGTCGTCTTTGCAACGTCCTGCCAAAATAATATGTCGTAAATGTTCAGGCAGTTTGATTAAGCAAATGCGGATGAGTTCTGAGGGGCTGTATGGGTTTGAAAGATACTGATTCTTATGCAACATGTCTTCAAAATATTTCACAAGACTGGAGAATTCAGATTGTTCGAAACGTTTCATCATTATGATGCTATGTTTTACACGGTCTTGTGTGGCTTGAGACCAATATGCTGAGAGGAAGGCATGGTAAAACTCTCCTTCACTGTGGCAATCGTGAATTACCGATCGCATTCTTACAGCTGGTTCATTCTCTAAGTAGCCACACATAAATTCTAATCTGTGTTCCAACGACCAGTTGGGAGGAAAACAATGAGAGAATTGATGGAGCCATGCTTGTGGATGAATGTCGTTGGCAGAATTCTTAAACGTTTTGAATTTACGTGTAGTAATGAACAGCTTATAGTCAAAATCATCATGTCGGCGAGTCGCATGTCGGTCATTGTTACGTCGCTTCGGCGGTTCCATCTCAAAATTCGGTGCACATTCCCAATTTCTTTCATTACTTCCGAAATGCCCTGTGTTATTATTTTGCAGCTTTTCCGTGTTTCTAAGTCCCTCTTCCCGTGTTGGAGCGCGAGTGTCCTCTGAAATACGTAATTCTTGTATTACCTGTGTTAGCTGATCTTGTACTTCCCGGATTTCTCTTTGGTGTTGCGTATCAATTTGATTCAGATTTTGTTTCAGTTTCCTAATTTGTTCGCTCTCTTCTGTGTTATTAAAGACTACCGGTTTTGTGTCATTCAGATTATCATCTACCTTCGTAGATAAATTATTTAGCTGATCCGAAAGTTCAACTACTTTCTCTGATAATGAACTAATTTCCTCCATGTGTCTTTCTACTGTGTCCTTTAAGTTTTCCTGAGTTTTTGCAAGTTGCGTAACCGAATCGGTAGATGCAACTGAGTCAATTTTAGCTTGCAAGGTCTCATGATTTTCATGAACAATAATTTGCAGTTCTTTTATGGCTGCTTCGTGATTCTGTAATGCATTTTCATGCCGCGAAAAAATAGGTTGAAAATGCTCACAAATTTGTGTTTTTACGTCGTTACAGACTTTTTGACATTTCGATTCGATTTTATGCAACTCAATAGTTAAATCTTCACGTGTTTGTTCAAGTGTGGTGTCTAACTTTTGAAGATTTTGTTCCATTGTGTCTAACTGTTGCTGTGTTTGTCTCTGGTGTTGTTCCATTGTGTCTAACTTTTGAAGATTTTGTTCCATTGTGTCTAACTTTTCAAGCTTTTGCTGTGTTTGTCTCTGATTTTGTTCCATTTGTTGCATTAATTGCAATAATAATGTATTAGTGTCTGGAATCTGTTTCTCTACGCTTTTCGGCAGTGCATTTGCACCGGCAACATTCACATTTTGACAAGCAGAAAATGTGTCTTGACTTATTTGAGAAAACGGTGATGACCCAAAACCTGAATCTACAGTATTTGCGAAATTGTGTCCTGTCATTTCGGATTCCTGAGGCGAGCTGTTGCCGACCGATCGATCGATAATGCTTCCCTGTTCACTACCTGTTTCACTGTCTACACCATTGTTTGCAGCCCGCTCCATTTCCCTATGCACGATTACCAAATTACTACTTTGAACATCAGTTAATTCATTACTCGGTGGCGCTAACACACTGCTTTCATTTTCACTGTCATTTCTCAGTTTACTTTGGAGCCTAGTGTTACGTTTTTCACACGCCATTATTGTCACAGTATTTCACACGACAACACAGAAAAACACAATTTGAAGAGCAAAAATAAGAGAACACATTAACATAACACTGAAAATAATATCTAGTTAATTTCAGCTGCGAAATACTTGGTGCAAATCTATATGCATGCCACAACTGTTTTACTGTACAACAATGAAAGGCTACAACTACAAAGGAGATTCTCTCTACAATTACGCGCTAGCAATAAACAAAAGCTACACTAAATACACAAACTACAAGAAAAATCAGAAGATTCCAGTGAGGTATCCTGGCAGGGTCGCCATATGAAACGTCCCCTTTAAACAATTATACATGACTGTGCTTAACCTGACACACAATATTTTTAGCGCAACGCAATCTGACTTTCAAAATTCCCTACTAAAGAATGGGCCTGACAAACATTAAACTATACCTTTCACAAATCACTTACCTCACAAAAATCTTCGCTGCTCAAGCTACTGCAATACAGCGAGCGCCACTACTGGCAGCTAAATAGAAGATTCAAACTACTGAAGGCACTAACTACTGATAGGGATAGTTAGCAAATGAAAGATATTAATAGAGAGCAAACAATGTATTTACCTTAATATCATCACAAGTCATAATATATATATCAGTTCATGACAAATTAGAAACCTCCGCCATCTCTCTCCCCACATCCACCACTGCTGGCGGCTCACCTCCAACTGTGCAACGCTACGCGCTGTTAACAGCCCAGCTGCCTAACACTACAATGGCGAGTATTACAACAATGCAAAGCAGACACAGACTGCCCACAGCACAGCCAGTGATTGTCATACAGAGGTGGCGTTACCAATAAGAAATCCTAAACAGCCTACTTACATAGAGAAAACATAAACAGCCTACTTACATAGAGAAAACATAAACAGCCTACTTACAATATGTGCTCGCCGCAACTACTCCACCATCCTACTGGCCGATTCGTGCGTGTTGTACACACGTGACCTGCTGTGGGAAGGGGTTAGGGGTGGCGTTCCAAGAATTCTCCACCTGGTAACAAGGTCGAGAAATTCGCAGCCAGGATCGTCACAGAAGATCGTATGAGCCTCCGGTTTAAGCGTTCAACTCGGCTCCAAAGAAGGGCATCGCGATCAGTTCAAACAAAAGCTGTGCTTCGCCCCCACCAAAGCATCTAACGCCTGTGGGAATCGAGGATGGCCTTTGAACCCAAGCGGCATGCGTCTTTTCTGCCGAGATGAGACGCGATGTGAAGTGAGATGCACTTAGTGCCCTCACCGGCAGAGACTCCACACCTCGGACTTGACTCTCCTGCTAGCAAACGGAGTGCACAATGGCCTTCTTCCCGATCTTTTGCTATTTCCCTGAGAGGATTCCTTATGCGAGTAACATGGGTCTCCCACCTCCGGCACTTGTTCGGACCTTTCAGCAAGATCTGGCCCAGTCCGAACAAAGATGCAACCGTGATGGATCAGATGTGCTTACAACAGTGAGTAATACCGCTAACTGTTTTTAAGGAGTAAGGGAAAAGCTGTGGGGCTAGTACCGAATTTCGCCTTCCACTCAGAGACTTGCGGCCACGTCACTCTTTCATTCACCATCTCGTGAGTATCAATCAGCCAGGACGAGAGAATCGGAAGGCAGTGCAACATCAGGAATCGCAAGCTGCGGGATAGGCACTAGAGGCGCCAAATCATTTGTCTCAGGTGCCCCATCGCCACCACAGTCCGGGACAGCAGCCTGAATGCTGTCGTCTATGGCTGCATACCTCTACTTCCAGCCATTCCTGATAGTGGCTAATTCCCCCTGCATCCATTCTTATGTAGACGAACGGTAATAAGGCACACCCCTGCTCGGTCCCCTTTGTGAAGAAAAAAAGGGCAATTTTCCTCAGCGTATAAATATGACTGTAATGGATATAACGCTCACTGTGTTAGTTGTGTAATATGCAACCGCCTGACTGACAGGTAGGGGTCGTTTCGCTTGGACTTGTTAGCAAAGATGAGATCCACGATCTCTACTTTGCAGTGTGGTAATAGCCTATTTCCGCCAAACTGTTCAGCACGCAACGATGGAATCGATTAGATAAGAGAAATTAGATCTAGCGCTGAGGCTTTTAAATATCGGTCTCTCACGAGAAGAGAGAAGGGTAAAGCGATGCTTTCACACGGAATACCGATGTGCCACAGGCAAACCAAGCTTTTTTTTGTGAAAGAAATCGCACACATATAAAAGTGTGCACATACATTTATTTCGTACTTTGTTGCAGACTGCCGACTATTGTCTGCCTTGAATTTCCAACGCTTTTTAACTGTTTAGTTAACGTTTGCGCGATCACCTTGTTAAGCATTCTAATCATATAGCTCAAAATTTCATTTCCACTTTCAAGTATTCTGTGAACATCGTGGTTGACGTTGTAAGTTACCTTGTCTCAAGTATACTCTCATTTGATTGCTTCCTATGTTTACATACAACTTGAACGAAATGACAATAGTGTTGCTGATTTCTTGTTACATTCAGTATTGAATTATGCACTCTAGTGCTCTAGAATATATAATACGTGAGGCAGTGCGTGTCTTACCTGTATCTGAAACGTTATAGTGACGCTTATTATGGCACATAATGCGATATATATATCCAGCTGTGGAACGGTTGCGATCGGGATATACGTCTTGTAACCATGTGGCTGCTACAAAAGCAAGTGATATCTAGCGTGTTTTTCAATACTTCGAAACAGTACAATTGCCTGAAAATGTGTTCGACCGGTTTGAAAGTGACAGCGGGGTAACAAGCAATGAGAATATAAAGTTCCTGATTGCATTTCACTTTCTGTTCATGTGACTAGAAGACAGGATAGTACTCCGCTCTGGTGACGCAGAGGTACCGGCACCTAAATGCAAGTGTGTTGAAGACAGCCATTGTATTATAGGGAAATTATAATTTCAGCCTAAGGTTTCTTTTACACATTTTAACTTTTCACCATTTTAGTGTATCTAATTGCCCTACCTAAATTTAAAGTTCGTGGTTACATATCAGATTTGTATAACATATATTAACAACTATGCTTGATAATGTAACATTAAATTGCCGTAGAATTTATTTTCGTCCTAGAAATTAAACCCATCAAGAGTAGTATAGTCATTATACAGCAGTGCTAAAATGGTGAGCTATTTTCCCATATATCAGAAAGTAGAATTTTAAAAAATTATTCTTCCTTCGATTATCTTTCACCACAACATCAAACACTTCTCATTAAAGAACACAATTTTTTCCGATTTAGAGCATATAGAAACCGCAATACGTAGTTCCTAAAAAGACTCAAATACATGAACTTTGTTTAATCACCTGGAACAAACTTACTAGCTGAAGCCTTCTATGCTGCGTATCAGAGAAAATCCATCTCAATAAGTGATAACATCATTTCACATCTCGCCAAATTTTTTTGAAGGATCTATATTACCTACGGCGTTGTAGAGTGTGTTGATCAAAAAACGTGCTTATTTTAACCACGATAATGCGACTATTAAATTATAATCAGTTCACCAGTTCTCACAGAGGAAATAACGTTTCACTTTCCTGCGTATGTCATAATGGCCTTATCTTGCTATAGGAATAATTTCGGGTTTATCACCGTGAGTGGAACAAAAAGAAATAATTTGAACGCCGCCATTATGTCATTGTCGGACAATTGCTGGGAACACGTATGCTCCAAGGACAGAAGACCGCAGTCCGATGCTGCCTAATAACGTACTGAGTGCTTTCGCAGTCGCCATTATATGCGTTTACTGTTTCCGCGTAAACTGTTGCGGTCGAACGCCTGCGGTTTCGGCCACTGGCTTATGCGATTACATGCTTGAGCAATTGATACTTAGCTATTTTTTGTTGGTAGGTAAGATCTTAAACCTCATAACAATAAGACTGAAAGAATGTTGAATTGTATGGTGGAAAACAAGTGAGGTAATCAGTTAAACGGGGAGATGCTTTACGCTCACAGCGTTAAGGAATGAATGCATTTTTCAACGGGACTACAGAGGTGATCGTTACGCACTTTATCTCTTAGTCCTCAGGGTTAGTAAGTTAGAATACTGCCAAGCCCGATGTATCTACTTGCCACACTGTCGTTTTCCACACTTATTGTAGTGGGTTTTGTGATTGTTGTCGGTATGACAATTCGCAAAAGAAAACTTGAAATGAATGTAGGGCATTATGGCACTTTCACCTGTCAACAGCTGGTTAATATTTCGTCATGTAAGTGCTTTGCAGCCGTCTGAATATGAACAAAATGTGCTTAACCGTTGAGGACCATTGCAGTAAAATGTTTCAAATTATGTCATTTATTTTGTGGTTGGTAGCTACTACAAAACATTTTTATCATATAACCAATAAAATATCATTTATTGACAAAATAGCTTGGAAGTATTTCTTTTTTGATTAAACTTCTTACATTTTTCGTGGATGTGTAACAAATACTGGAGGTTTATGGAACGTAGTCAACCCTAATATATCATAAATTATTTAGGAAATCGGAACAAGAATTTCGAAAAATGACCTCACTTAACTTCGAAAACAGATTTCCGCCTACCAAAATTTCTTTCCCATGTTCTTTTTAAATGGGACAGTCTCTTTTTATTGTGACATTCCTTCACTCTGCAAATGAGAAGTAGGCTGAACGAACGTTAACCATTGTTTCGAGTGATGTACTCTTAGAAAAACCAGCTCAGTAGTGCGTAAAAACTTCTAAAACTGTTCTGCTCATATGTTATTACCGCACCTTATAACATACATCCACCCGCATGAAACATGGACCTTGCCATTGGTGAGGAGGCTTGCGAGCCTCAGCGATACAGATAGCTGTACCGTAGGTGCAACTACAAGAGAGGGGTATCTATTGAGAAACCAGACAAACGTGCGGCTGCTGAAGAGGGGCAGCAGCCTTTTAAGTTGTTGCAGGGTCAACAGTCTGGAAGATTGACTGATCTGGCCATAACGGCTTTGCTATGCTGGTACTGCTAACGGCTAAAAGCAGGGGGAAACCACAGCCGTAGTTTTTCCTGAGTGCAGACAGCTTTACTGAATGGTTAAATAATAATGACATCCTCTTGATTAAAATATTTCGGAGGTGAAATAGTCCCCCATTCGGAAGACACGAAGCCCACGCATGACCCAGTAGTACAAGTTTATGTGCCAACTAGCACCGGAGATGGTGAAATTGAAGAAATGCATGATGCGATAAAAGAAATTATTCAGATAGTAAAGGTAGACGAAAATTTAATAGCCATGGGGGACTGGAATTCGATAACAGGAAAAGGAAGAGAGGGAAAAGTAGTATGTGTATATGGAATGGGAGGTAAGGAATGAAAGAGGAAGCCGCCTGGTAGAATTCTGCACAGAGCGTAACTTAATCATAGCTAATACTTTGTTTAAGAATCATGAAAGAAATTTGTATACGTGGAAGGAGCCTGGGGACACTGGAAGGTTTCAGTTACATTATATAATAGTAAGACAGAGTTTAGGTACTATGTTTTAAACTGTAAGACATTTCCAGGGGCAGATGTGGACTCTGACCATAATCTATTGGTTATGGACTGTAGATTAAAACTGCAGAAACTGCAAAAAGGTGGAAATTTAAGGAGATGTTACATGGATAAACGGACAGAATCAGATGCTGTAGAGAGTTTCAGAGAGAGCATTAGGGAACGACTGATAAGAACAGGGGAAAGATGTACAGTAGAAGAAGAATGGGTAGTTTTGAGAGATGAAAAAGTGAAGGCAGCAGAGGATCAAGTAGGCAAAAAGACAAGGGGCTAGTAGATATCCTTGGGTAACAGAAGAGATTCCGAATTTAATTGATGAAATGAGGAAACATAAAGATGCAGGAAATGAAGCAGGCGGAAAGGAACACAAACGTCTCAAAATGAGATCGACAGGAAGTGCAAAATGGCGAAGCAGGGATGGCTAGAGGACAAACGTAAGGATGTAAAGGCATATATCACTAGAGATAAGAAAGATATTGCCTATAGGAAAATTAAAGAGACCTTGGGAGAAAAGAGAATCGTTTATTATGAACATCAAGAGCTCAGATGGAAAACCAGTTCTAGGCAAAGAACGGAAAGTAGAAAGTTGGAAGAAGTATATAGAGGATTTATACCGAACTAACAGTTTAATAAGACATGGTTGCAAAACACTAACACGGATGCTTTACAAACGAGGAACCAAGCGAACACAGGTCTTTGAGTAACCCATCTGGCGAACTAGTGTGTCCAGCTGAGCAGCGAAGTTGTTGATTGCGATTCGTCGACCAGATCGAATGAGAGTCTCCACAAGTTCTAACATTGCAGAAGTCAAAGCTAATTGCGGCTGCCGGCACGCGAGTTACTGGACAGGTTTGCGCGACATTGCTGCGATGATGCTCGTGCTGCCACTGCGTACCTTAGCGTGAGGATCTCCAGGGGATACCTGTCACAGGGAGCAGGGTCAAGTGCTACATCCAACATGTTCAGACCCGCTGCCAGCAGCGTACAGCCAACTCTGTTTCCTTTGCTCACACCCCTCGACCCTGGCAGGATTTCATGATAGGTAATTCAGTCTTCAGATTACGAGCAGATAAATGCGCCGCAGACGAAAAGCGAAAACGTTGTTGCCTGGGTCGACATCCATCTGGAAGTTACTCGTTACGTGACGCTGGAAAGGCCAACGAAACGTGGCATCTAATGTACAATAAATGAAACCAAGTGTACTTCGCCTGGCTCAAGAATCAGACCAGATAAACTAAGAACAGTTTGGTGAACCTGAAACTGTAATGCAGTCAGAGTTAGTGGCGTGAAAGGGAATTACTCATACAGATGAAATGCGAACTTTCTGCTATGTCTAGAGAAGGATAAGAAGAACAATCATTGTGATAATAACGTTAGATAAGTCACAGGCTATTAATCAGTGCTTACGTGTGACACTTAGGAGTCGTATATCTCAGCATAAGGAAATATGACAGTTTTCGGTGTCCCGTTTAGTGTGCTTGAGAACCACGAATTTCAGGAATAAGTGTTACGAATTGCTGCTGCATGTGTTGAAAGGTTACAGTACCGCCCGACATTGAAAATAGGTACAACATTCATCGTTATTCTTGTCAGAACAACATATTTTTTGTAATAATAACTCAATTTCACTTAATAGACCGAAGCCGGATACCAGTGTAGGAAAGAAGGACAATTTATTTATTTAATGGATCACATGAGCACTCCCACAAAATAAATCCCTATATCCAATTTGGTGAGATCTGCGAAATGAATGAATGTATGGTCGTCTGCTGACCACAGATAGTGAATGTGCAATATATGATCATCTTTGAGACGGTCCTTTGGTCACCTTTGGTGGAACCAAAGAGATGAAATTTACCTGAGCTTTGAGCGCCAGAAATGTGGCTGGCGAATACGGTAGCATGTTCCTCCCCCACCTTGAGGGAGGTGCGAGATGACCTGAAGAACGGCCATGTTTCAGCACTCTGGCGCTGGATCTTGTGTTGGTAAGACCTGTCTTAGGTGTGCTCCGTAAAGACAGAAGAGTGGAGAGATGGTATACATGTGAAATGCTTAAGAGTAGTTTGGAATAATTATTTCTCTACTTCAGGAACTTTTGGGGGGGGGGGGGAGAATTAAATGACAGGCAGGTAATATTAAGGGGATCGTAGTAATCTTTGGAAATGACCAACGGTCACAGTGAAACGACGTGTAGCAATAAGTTGAAATACTTGCGAGCGCTAGTACTAACCTGAAATACCTCCGAGTGCTAAAGTTAATCTGAATTACGTGCGTGTGTACTATAAGTTGGAAATATTTAAGAAATGGCGTGTGCAGGACTTGAAATTAGAGACGAGCACTTCCACGTGGTGAGTACTGCGTGAGTCTCAATCTGGGTATGAGACAAAGGATAAAGAGGAGTGCTCGTCCAAGGTATCAGTCGAGGACTCGCGTGTGAGACGAATATGTTCACAATATTACTTTGTGTGTTATGTTTCCGTGTGACGCTGGATTCAAACTCTAATACTCTGAGAGAGAAGCAAGGTGAGTCAGCCGTCTATCCAGCAACGCCACTTGGCTTGCACTGCACAGGAAGACGTGCATATATCCTCCAGAGTTCGTATTGGAAAGAAAAGTTACGAAGTGGGGCTGTGCCGTGTGAAACTGGGATGAATACTAATTGAAGTGGGAAAGCTGAAAGTGAAGTGATTCTAACGTTGTGACTATTCTTTGTGATTTATTGTATGTTGCCAGTGTGATGTATTTCATGTAATTTAAGTATGTGTGGTTTGCATGAGAGAGTAGCAAGATAGGTTCAGAGGCAGTTGGTTATGCATGTTCCTTTTTGTACCGCTCGGTCTGGAGGAAACTTTCGTGATGATGGGTGTGAGAGTCGAAGTGTGAGATATAGCAAAAGATCCACCCTCCTATCCAGAAAGTGCACTGTAGTGTTAGACAATTACGAGACCATAAGATAGAGAATCACCAAAGCGGAGTTTCTCATGTGTAATTGTTGTATAAAATGTAATGGTGTATTTAGGTTATAGAATTTTTCGGAATAAAAAAGATAGTGAAAAGAAAAAGATCGGTGGCCTTTTTCTTCGAATAATATGTTGTCATGATATCCCGAATTTAAAATGTGTGCGCCATTCATATTCATCGCGATGGCCACGCGTTGATCAAAGCCGTTGGGTAAGAAAGAAAGTGTGGTATTGCCAGAGCGTAGTGAACAATCAGAGTTGTGTAAATTACTAATAGTCAGATGTTCGTTATCAGTTTCCGTTGCGTAATATTCAAACAGGAGAATAATTTGTAGCTTAATTGTGGGTACTAGAGCTCATAATCAGTCATTGATGTTACTCGATAAATAAGAATAAATCCACTCGCTTGGCAGACCACTCATCTTGCAGGCCTGACTGCTTGATCCACAGTATGAGCAACGCATGTGGGTGCCTCGCAGTGTAACCAATCAACATCCCTATCCACTGCTATTTAAACTTTTCGTGGTAGATTTCCCACATCTTTTCATAAATGTCTTTAGGCGAAAGCTCCGTTAGTGCATGTCTCTAAGCCCTAGCAGACATTCTCAGTAGAATTCTGGAAACAAGGATATACGTATAACTTACAGCATTGATAACCTGTCTTATATTGCAAGAGCTCAAAGAAACGGATGCTCGATACCGCACCAACTCCGCGCATATCCTTACACGATCTGACCAAAAGTATTCGGACACCGTAAGTGGATGTGTCCGCCCTTCGCCTTTATGACAGCCTCTCGTCTTCTGGGGACACTCCCAGTGTAGTGTCTGATTATCTGTGGAGCAATGGCAGTCCATTCATCGTTAAGGTCGAAAACAGAGAAGTTGGGGTCTGGAGCGAAGTCGATGTTCTAACTGATCCTAAAGATGTTTCATTGAGTTCAGGTCCGGACTCTGGGCAAGCAAATCTTGGACGGTGCTATCCTAAAACCACTGCCTCACACAGGCTGCTTTATGACATAGTGTACTGTCATTCTCATATTATCTTCGTCTTTGAAGTTTCCGGCTGTACGCAGTATGCGATGCATTTTACTTTCAGCGTTTTCTGAAGCGCAATAAGCGGACCACGAAAAACATCCTGTACTGTAACACCACCTGTTCCATTGTTGGTACTGTACACAGTGGCAGATGACATTCTCCAGGTATTCACCAAATCCATACGCTTTCATTGCAATGCTATAAGGCATAGTATGATTCACTCCAAGTCACTTGTTTCCAGTGATCTACATCTACATCCATCTACATCCATACTCCGCAAGCCACCTGACGGTGTGTGGCGGAGGGTACCTTGAGTACCTCTATCGGTTTTCCCTTCTACTCCAGTCACGTATTGTTCGTGGAAAGAAGGATTGTCGGTATGCCTCTGTGTGGGCTCTAATCTCTCTGATTTTATTCTCATGGTCTCTCCGCGAGATATACGTAGGAGGGAGCAATATACTGCTTGACTCCTCGGTGAAGGTATGTTCTCGAAACTTCAACAAAAGCCCGTACCGAGCTACTGAGCGTCTCTCCTGCAGAGTCTTCCACTGTAGTTTATCTATCATCTCCGTAACGCTTTCGCGATTACTAAATGATCCTGTAACGAAGCGCGCTGCTCTCCGTTGAATCTTCTCTATCTCTTCTATCAACCCTATCTGGTACGGATTCCACACTGCTGAGCAGTATTCAAGCAGTAAGCGAACAAGCGTACTGTAACCTACTTCCTTTGTTTTCGGATTGCATTTCCTTAGGATTCTTCCAATGAATCTCAGTCTGGCATCTGCTTTACCGACGATCAACTTTATATGATCATTCCACTTTAAATCACTCCTAATGCGTACTCCCAGATAATTTATGGAATTAACTGCTTCCAGTTGCTGACCTGCTATATTGTATCTAAATGATGTGGGATCTTTCTTTCTGTGTATTCGCAGCACATTACACTTGTCTACATTGAGATTCAGTTGCCATTCCCTGCACCATGCGTCAATTCGCTGCAGATCCTCCTGCATTTCAGTACAATTTTCCATTGTTAAAACCTCCACTGTGCGGTGGCATCGCTCTTTACACTACGTAAAGCGTCGCTTAGTGTTGACTACAGAACTGTGTAGCTTGTGAGGAGCTGCTCGACCTTTGTACCTCATTCTTTGGAAATTAGTGGTAAGGACTTATGGGGCCAAACTGCTGAGGTTCCAATGGTTCAAATGGCTCTTAGCACTATGGGACTTAACTTCTGAGGTTATCAGCCCCCTAGAACCTAGAACTACTTAAACCTAACTAACCTAAGGACATCACACACATCCATGCCCGAGGCAGGATTCGAACCTGCGGCCGTAGGGCTGCTGAGGTCATCGGTCCCTAAGCTTACACGCAATTTAATCTAACTTAAACTAACTTACGCTAGGGACAACACACACACCTATGCCCGAGGGAGGACTCGAACCTCCGACGGGGGAAGCCGCGCGGACCGTGGAAAGAAGCTGCAGACCGTGCGGCTACCCCGCGCGGCTAACCCATTCTTCTAACTCTCTACGCACATTACTTGTGCTGGTTGGACTGCCAGTAGCACCATGCTGCTCAAGAGTGATTCCTTCAACAGATTTTATGCGACTTACACCAACTGACCTCCGCAATGCCCGATTGTCCTTGCCAGTCAGTACATGATGTCTGCCTGGTATTGGGTTAGCTGTGGTTTTTTCTTCACATTTCCACTTCACACTCACATCACCAACAGTCATCTTGGGCAACTTTAGGTGGTTTGAAATGTTGAAATGTCCCTGATAGACCTGTGATTCAAGTGACATCGAATGACTAGTCTATGTTCGAAGTCACTGGAACTCTACAGAGAGGCCCACTCTGCTGCTGCTGCTTCTCTCTACTCACAACACAGCATTCCCCGCCTCATTTTATATTGCCATTTCCGCATCTCAAGACATCTAATGGTCAATTATGCATTACATCGTGGTGTCCGGATACTTTCGATCAGATAGTGTATATTTATTTATCTCATAAGTATCAGTGATACATTGCTCTAAGTCCAATATTAACAAAATGAATCTGTGTCGACATATACAGTGTGTTTCAAAAATATTTTTACTATGTCTTCGGACAGATCCCTTTCACCAAAACGAGATAAAAAGTTCACATAAACATGTCCAAAAATCCTTCGTTTTCGAGTTATTGATGAAGGTTTACAATTAGGTGATTCGAGCTCATCAACGCAGAAACTCTAAATGTCCTCCTCTTGGTTCTATACACGCATGCACTCGTCGACTCATGGACTGTTGCAAACTGTCAAATAATCCCCGACGGTATCGAATGGTTTCCCAGGCTTCCGTGACACGTCGACGACGAGTTTCTGCATCCGTGTGGTCTGCTACACAGGCCACTTGTTTAAGAAGCTCTCAGAGATAACAATCCATAGGACGAAAGTGGGGAGAACATGCGAGGCATGGAACTGTTTCTCCTCTACCTTTCCATCTGTCGTGGTAGGTACCAGACAGTGCGTCTCCAACATTGAGACTGAAATGTGCTGGAGCTTCATCAAGCACAAACCAGATGTTTCTTCTTATTTTCAAAGGCAAATCTTCTAGGTGGTCCTGGAGGGTACTCTGACTGAAGTCCCTGTAGACAGCACCTGAAAGACGTGCTGAGGGAACATGTGCCCTACCAGTCATCTACAATTCCAGCCCACAAGTTAATCTTAATGTGATGCTGATGTCTAGCCTGTACTGTAGCATGAGGATTGCGATCAGTAGATGTGTGTTCATTGTCGAAATTTGTCATTGCACCTCTTCCGAACGTTGCCTCGTCTGTGAATAAAACTGTAAAGACAAACAACGGATTGGCAGTTTATGCAATAGATCATCGGCTCAAGTTCTCCCGTGGTGAGTGATTGGCAGGCGTGAGGTCCTGCGTGGGTTGAAGATAATACGAATACACTAGTCGCTCGTGAAGTATCTGCCATGCTGAACCTGGGGACGTACCACATGCCAAGCCACTTGTCTTGTGCTGATAGCCGATTCTTCTTCGACAGCCTACAGAATGTGCTCTTCGCGGTCCAGTGTACGACCTACATATCGTCTTCCTCAATCCGTAGTCAGTGGTGTTACGGATCCTGTCTAGGCTACGTGCTGATACACAGCACCAAAGGTTGGATGACTAGGCTGTCCCTGGGTTGGAAACACCGTCTGATACAGTCGTGCAGGCTCGTATCCGTTACGATTCAAGCACTTGTACATAAAAGTCACGTCTGCATGCTGACAAAATGAATATCTTGCCGTCTTTGAACGGATCACTTTCACTTGACTCTCTACCTCTTGTACACGTAAACAATGGACGCACTGAAGACGAACACACGACGAATGTAAACCACTTTCCCTGGCAACACGACGCCATCTAGAATATAATGAGTCAAACGGGTGCATAGGTAAGTGAAGTATTTGGATTGTAGTTGGAAAGCCATTGAGTATCATCTTTCATTAATAACTCGAAAACGCCCGCATCTCGTGGTCGTGCGATAGCGTTCTCGCTTCCCACGCCCGGGTTCCCGGGTTCGATTCCCGGCGGGGTCAGGGATTTTCTCTGCCTCGTGATGGCTGGGTGTTGTGTGCTGTCCTTAGGTTAGTTAGGTTTAAGTAGTTCTAAGTTCTAGGGGACTGATGACCATAGATGTTAAGTCCCATAGTGCTCAGAGCCATTTGAACCATTTGAATAATTCGAAAACAAAAGACTTTCGGACGTATGTGTATACGTATGAAGTTGTTTTCTTGTTTTGATGTAAGGAACTTGCCTCCAAAGTCTGAAAAACCCAATACATGTGCCTTTTTTTATTTTTTTATTTATTTATTAAATGAGATATATTGGTGTACTCCAGCGTAGTACTGAGAGTAAGGTGAAGCTCTCCTCAATACGGAGAATGTTTCGAAGACGACTGTGCTTTACCAGGTAGGATTCTATTGGTGATATACCCTTGCCCTCCTACTATCTTTGAAAATAAGTAACAAAGGCAGCTACTGGAGGGCATATGGCTTCACGTTGATTTCATAACACGCTGCAGTTTTACATTTTCGACGAAGATGAATTATGAAAGGAGATATTAAAGTTCAGGGAGAAGAAATATAAACATCAAAGTTTGCTGATGACAATGTAATTCTGTCAGAGACAGCAAAAGATTTGGCAGATTAGTTGAACGGAATAAATAATGTGTTGAAACGTGGTAATAATATGAACATGAACAAAACTGAAAGAAGGGTACTGCAGTGTAGTCGAACTGAATTAGGAAAATCTGAAGGAGCACTAAAAGCATTAGATGAGTTGTGACATTTGGGCAGCAAATTAACAGATGATGGCAGAACTAGAGAGGATATTAAATGCAGACTGGCAATAGCAAGAAAAGCGCCTCTTAATAAGCGACTTGTATTAATTACAAATATAAATTTAAGTGTCAAGACGTCTTTTCTAAAGGATTTTGTGTACGATGTAGCCTTGTACGAAAGTGAAACGTGGGCGATAAACTGTTGAGATAAGAAGAGAATAGAAACTTCCGAAATGTTGTGCTACTGAAGAAAGCTGAGTATCGGTTGGGTATATCGTGTAGTTAGTGAGGAGGGGTGCTGAGTAGAAAATAAATTTATAGAACATCTTGACTAAAACAAAGAGTACGACACATTCTATGACATTAAGAAACTGCCAGTTTGGTAATAACGAAGAAGTATGTCAGGTAAAAATTGTAGAGGGAAGCCAAGGAAGATTTCGATGTAGGTAACAGAGATGAAGAGACTTGCATAGGATGGATCGGGGTGAAGAGTTGCATACAATCAGTCTTGGGACTGCAGAGCACAGCAACAACATTTAACGTATACTGTCAGTAAAATTAATAAAAACCTTATCTGACAGATCGCTGTTTCCCAAAAATGTTATCTAAATTTATGTATACTGCCAGACTACATATCTTGTGTCAGGCGCATATTTTTCTGTTTATTTACATTCAAGGCAATCATGCATTACATCAAGTGGAAATAAAATGAATGAGATATGTGTATTCCTACAAAATCACAACAGTTCTAATTTAAAGTACTTTCAGAGTATCTTCAAATAGTAATTTGAGTTATTGCTGATATCTGATTTTTTGACTTAATGCCGTAATCCAAGGCATAAATCTCTGTCTAACATATCGTCTTCCATTGCTGGAAATATAGTAAAGACTTTAACGACTCAGAAAACTAATACAGATTCAAATACGCTTAGCAATCCAAATCGCTTATATGTATCCGTTATGGAGCTTGTAGTGGGAAAAGAGTTGATGATGATGATGAGCGTTTGGCGTCATTGGCCGGGAGGCCCCTCGCGGGGCAGGTCCGGCCGCCATATCGCAGGTCTTATTACATTCGGCGCCACATTGGGCGACCTGCACGCCGGATGGGGATGAAATGATGATGAACACAACACAACACCCAGTCCCTGAGCGGAGAAAATCTCCGACCCAGCCGGGAATCGAACCCGGGCCCAGAGGACGGCAATCCGTCACGCTGACCACTCAGCTACTGGGGCGGACGGGAAAGAGTTGACCGTGTTTGTTTTATTTAGCATTAAGGCTCACAACAAATTTCTGTGGCCTCTCTGTACAACCTAGCGTAGTAATTACTAAATCTCGCAAAACCCGCAATGTCGAAGAAACCTATACAGTTGTTTCCCATTCCCAGTACATGATGTGCTACAGCTGATATATCGGGCCCGCCCAGGTGACAATACCTTATGTGTTCCTTTAGGCGGGTACTATTGCTTCTTTTTGTACTACCCATGTATACCTCGTCGCATGTGTGAGACATTTTGTATGCTGCTGCTGTTAATGCTTCTTTTTGTAAAAAAAATGGACACCAACCTTAATTAACACAAGAGATATTGTAGAATGAGTAAGACGGATGAATAAAGAGCAGTGGACCATTCGCTAGGACTGGGAAACCACCAAATCGTTCATCTGAGACTGTAACTTTAGCACGATCTAATAGGATGTACAGAGAGGACTCAGAAATTCAAAAGCACGAAAAAAAATGTAACAGGACTGCAAATACACTACTGGCCATTAAAATTGCTACACCAAGAAGAAATGCAGATGATAAAACGGGTATTCATTGGACAAATATACTATACTAGAACTGACATGTGATTACATTTCCACGCCATTTGGGTGCATAGATCCCGAGAAATCAGTACCCAGAACAACCCCCTCTGGCCGTAATAACGGCCTTGATACGCTGAGTCAAACAGAACTTGGATGGCGTGTACAGGTACAGCTGCCCATGCAGCTTCAACACGATACCACAGTTCTTCAAGAGTAGTGACTGGCGTATTGTGACGAGTCAGTTGCTCGGCCACCATTGACCAGACGTTTTCAGTTGGTGAGAGATCTGGAGAAAGTGCTGGCCAGGGCAGCAGTCAAACATTTTCTGTATCCAGAAAGGCCCGTACAGGACCTGCAACATGCGGTCGTGCATTATCCTGCTGAAATGTAGGGTTTTGCAGGGATCGAATGAAGGTTAGAGCCACGGGTCGTAACACATCTGAAATGTAACGTCCACTGTTTAAAGTGCCGTCAATGCGAACAAGAGGTGACCGAGACGTTTAACCAATGGCACCCCATACCATCATGCCGGGTGATAAGCCAGTATGGCGATGACGAATACACGCATCCAATGTGCGTTCACCGCGATGTCACCAAACACGGATGCGACCATCATGATGCTGTACACAGAACCTGGATTCACCCGAAAAAATGACGTTTTGCCATTCGTGCACCCAGGTTGGTCGTTGAGTATACCATCGCAGGCGCTCCTGTCTGTTATGCAGTGTCAAGGGTAATCGCAGCCATGGTCTCCGAGCTGATAGTCCATGCTGCTGCAAACGTCTTCGAACTGTTCGTGCAGATGGTTGTTGTCTTGAAAACGTCCCCATCTGTTGGCTCAGGGATCGAGACGTGGCTGCACGATCCGTTACAGCCATGCGGATAAGATGCCTGTCATCTCGACTGCTAGTGATAGGAGGCCGTTGGGATCCAGCATGGCGTTCCGTATTACCCTCCTGAACCCACCGATTCCATATTCTGCTAACAGTCATTGGATCTCGACCAACGCGAGCACCAATGTCGCGATACGACAAACCGCAATCGCGATAGGCTACAATCCGACCTTTATCAAAGTCGGAAACGTGATGGTACGCATTTCTGCTCCTTACATGAGGCATCACAACGTTTCACCAGGCAACGCCGGTCAACTGCTGTTTGTGTATGAGAAATCGGTTGGAAACTTTCCTCATGTTGCCACCGGCGCCAACCTTGTGTGAATGCTCTGAAAAGCTAATCGTTTGCATATCACAGCATCTTCTTCCTGTCGGTTTAATTTCTCGTCTGTAGCACGTCATCTTCGTGGTGTAGCAATTTTAATGGCCAGAAGTATAGATAAGCTTTGGACCTTAAATCTAAATAGAACCATCAGCGTCAACGCTTCATCCTAAATGCTCTACAGCATACGTCTGCATGACTCGGTGATCTTAAGGCACCAATTCACAGCCCGATTGGTCCACCGACCCATGCGTCGACCTCCTCGCCGACCCGTCACACTGTGTGTGGACACAGGTGACCGCTTGGCGGACTCCACGTACCCTGCGCTGACACAATGTGGGCTGGCTTGTAGCGGTCGGGCCAAGCAAGTAGATATCCGCCAGTAGAACCGACGGACCAGGACCACGAACACGACCGTGGACCCATCGTCCACACACAGGCGAATGGGTCAGGCATGCGTACGGGGGCCTTAGTCAGTCGTGTTGATGACGTCTCGAACAAACCGTTGGGTGGATGCATTTAAAAATTTCGACTCGCTGAGGTTGTTTGATTCTGTAACAGCTTTCTGAGTCGTTAAAGCCGCTGATGATGTCTCCCGCAGTGGAAAACGAAACGTTAGGTAGAGAATTATACCTAGGACCTCATCTTTATGTCCATAAACCAAATACCAACAACAACGTAAATAACAGCCTTGAAGCCTAAGTTCTATGAGTAATTTCAGTGTTTTGATCAGTTTGGCTTAAAAGTTAGATGTAAAGAATAAGTATGGTGCTATCATACATCTTGGAGGATTGGTACATTTTTTTAAAAGAAAGGTGGTAATAGGACATACGTGGTATGATTCCGCTTTTTTGGCAGACACACTTACTTGATAAGCAAACAGTGTGTCATTTATGGGAGGACTCTTAATAAAAAATAGACTATGTATGAATTGTCAACAAAAAAGGTAATCAAAAGAATTCTAATAGTTTCATACGCTTTGTTCCATATACACACATACTCAATGGAACAAGAGGACGGTTTGTTCGTAATAAAATGAGCATAATCTGCAATGTGATATTTTAGGCCCTGTTACCTGCATGGAACCATATGCAGGTTTGACACATAACAAATGATACTGTGAGAGAAACTGTTGGAGATCAATGATCTCCCGAGCATTAACTGTAAAATGTCTAGGCGTATGCTTCCGAAACGACTTAAAACGGAAGGGCCTCATGGAATTACTTGTAAGAAATGGCAATGCTATATTCATTAAAAGAATTATAAGAAACAGGAAGTAACCTACCGAAGAGGTAGCTTATAAAACCGTTGTCCGACAGATTCTTGAGCGTTTCTTTTCTGTCTCGGATCATTACATGATAGGACTAATGTGGAAGTCCAAAGACGAACGGAGCATTTCATCGCAGATTCATTATGTCGTAGACATGTTCATGAAATTCCAGTAGTAGACACTATTTTAGAGTTGAAATTCTGACAGCGTATGTTCCAAGAAGAATAAAGAAAACTAATTACATCCTCCTGCATTGCCTCACTAAACGATAATGACAGGAGTATCAAAAAACACTGGAACTGATATGGTGGTTTCCCGACAGTCGTTCAGTCTGTACAACATCCGTGAATGATACTGAAAAATGGGAAAATTCTACACTTATTGATATTTCTTGGTGACTAAATGAATGAAAAAATTTTTGATAAAGGATTCATCGTCTACTAGCAATATGGTGAACAAAGTCGAAAGTGTTGCCGAAAGTAGTTGCGATCTGAAACGTGTTCCGTGATTGTCTTGAAGAAAAAAGTAGTTTGTGTTTGTCAATCACCTTTCTCCGTAGACAAAATGTCGTTTGTTCTAAAACACAGCACTCCGTCTTCAGGCCACAAGCGGCCCATCGGGACCATCCGACCGCTGTGTCATCCTCAGCTGAGGATGCGGGTCGGAGGGCCGTGTGGTGGGCACACCGGTCTCGCGGTCGTTACGATGATTTTCTGTGACTGGAGCCGCTACTATTCATTCGAGTAGCTCCTCAATTGACATCACGAGGCTGAGTGCACCTAGAAGTTTGTTCTAAGGCGAGAAATAATATTTGTATCCAAAGTATCCAAGGAAAATGTGAGTGTAGCTGTTGAGTCTAGGAATTCTGCATACTCGGTTCACTAGACAAACAATCAAACAACTCGTATTAATGAGTTTTAATACAACAAGACACATACAATACTTAACTCTGATACATGTCGCACGCAGAGGGCGACAATACAAAATAATCAGTCTTCTTCAGAATAGCCAAACACAAGTCTGTGCTACATAGAGAATACTAGTAATAGAGGCTACGATGTGTCTGCTAACGAAGTGGCTAACATTGAAGCTGCTATCGAAGCGGGTGCCACCAGTCGGGCTCGGCGCTTATATCCTCTTCACTTACGGGCTGCTGCTGTAGCCTTGTCATCCTGGAGGGAGGTCGGACAGTATGCGATTGGCTGACCTCTTCTCACAGCCGTCTCTTCTCTGTCTGTCCCGACTGGCGTGCCGGCGCGGACTTTATGCTGTAACAGTAACATACCAACATCGATAGCTACGGACGGCACAGTAACTGGATGGGGAGGTATAGGCAAGCAGAGCAGCTGGGCGGTGGTCTATGTGAAGAGCTTCTCTAAGGGAGACATGCGACTACCTCTAGTTACGTCACTGCGCACGTGCAACGCTCTGGCACAGACTATTGGACTAGCAGTTCGCTGTGCTATTTCTAGTGTGAAATTTTGGTGCAAACAGGTGATGTAACAGCTGCAGATGAAATGATAAAGCGGATTTAAAATTATAACCACTATTAGTAGCATCAGTACAATTTAGCTCAAATGCGATTTCTTAAATATTTGATTCAGTTTGAAGCTTTTCTGAAGTATGCAATCCTTCAACTTGATCTAATGTCAAAAATACAGTCTTTAAATCACGCGGCACAGGTAAACAAATATTCAAAACGAAGAGACTGAAAAGAAAACACAAACCACTGCACAGGTATCTGCAATTTTTTGGAAAACTGAAGTACTTAGGTCTATCGTTGTTTACAAGGCGGTTATTCCTCATTTTAGATAAATTATTTGTGAAAGTAGTTCCCAAATGTGACATTTACTTGAAAATGGCATCTTTCACATCACTACCACAAGTGCATGCTCCCGAAAAGCGAGGAACAGTCAGCTGCCACTCCAGCAACTGTCTGAATACTACCATGTGATTTGTGCTCTTAAGGAACAAACATTCAACGTCACTATACAGGGTGGTCCATTGATCGTGACCGGGCCAAATATCTCACGAAATAAGCGTCAAACGAAAAAATTACAAACAACGAAACTTGTCTAGCTTGAAGGGAGAAACCAGATGGCGCTATGGTTGGCGCACTAGATGGCGCTGCCATAGGTCAAATAGATATCAACTGCGTTTTTTTAAATAGGAGCCCCCATTTTTATTACATATTCGTGTAGTACGTAAAGAAATATGAATGTTTTAGTTGGACCACTTTTTTCGCTTTGTGGTAGATGGCGCTCTTATAGTCACAAACATATGGCTCACAATTTTAGACGAACAGTTGGTAACAGGTAGGTATTTTGAATTAAAGTACAGAACATAGGTACGTTTGAACATTTTATTTCGGTTGTTCCAACGTGATACATGTACCTTTGTGAACTTATCATTTTTGAGAACGCATGTGGTTTCAGCGTGATTACCTGTAAATACCACATTAATGCAATAAATGCTCAAAATGATGTCCGTAAACCTCAATGCATTTGGCAATACGTGTAAGGACATTCATCTTAGCAGCGAGTAGTTTGCCTTCGGTAATGTTTGTACATGCACTGACAATGTGCTGACGTATGTTGTCAGGCGTTGTCGGTGGATCACAATAGCAAATATCCTCCAACTTTCCCCACAGAAAGAAATCCGGGAACGTCAGATCCGGTGTTCATGCGGGCCATGGTATGGTGCTTCGACGACCAATCCACCTGTCATGAAATATGCTATTCAATACCGCTACAACCGCACGCGAGCTATGTCCCGGAAATCCATCATGTTGGAAGTACATTTCATTCTGTCATGCAGTGAAACATCTTGTAGTAACATCGGTAGTACATTACGTAGGAAATCAGCATACATTGCACCATTTAGATTGCCATCGATAAAATGAGGGCCAATTATTTTTCCTCCCATAATGCAGCGCCATTCATTAACCCAGCAAGGTCGCTGATGATCCACTTGTCGCAACCATCGCGTATTTTCCGTTGCCCAATAGTGCATATTATGCCGGTTTACGTCACCGCTGTTGGTGAATGACGCTTCATCGCTAAACAGAACGCGTGCAAAAAATCTGTCATCGTCCCGTAATTTCTCCTGTGCCCAGTGGCAGAACTCTATACGACGTTGAAAGTCGTAGCCATACAATTCCTGGTGCACAGAAATATGGTACGGGTGCAATCGATGTTGCTGTAACATTCCCAACAGAGACGTTTTTGAGATTCCCGATTGTCGCGCAATTTGTCTGCTACTGATGTGCGGATTAGCCGCTACAGCAGCTAAAACACCTAGTTGGGCATCATCATTTATTGCAGGTCGTGGTTGACGTTCCACATGTGGCTGAACAATTCCTGTTTCCTCAAATAACGTATCTATTCGGCGAACGATTCGGACATTTGGATGATGTCGTCCAGGATACCAAGCAGCATACATAGCACACGCCCGTTGGGCAATTTGATCACAATAGCCATACATCAACACGATATCAACCTTTTCGCAATTGGTAAACGGTCCATTTTAACACGAATAAGGTATCATGAAGCAAATACCGTCCGCACTGGCGGAATGTTACGTGATACCTCGTACTTATACGTTTGCGCCATCTATCACAAAGCGAAAAAAGTGGTCCAACTAAAATATTCATATTTCTTTACGTACTACACGAATATGTAATAAGAATTGGGGGTTCTTATTTTTAAAAAAACGCAGTTGATATCCGTTTGACCTATGGCAGCGCCATCTAGCGGGCCAACCATCGCGCCATCTGGTTTCCCCTTCAAGCTAGATGAGTTTCGTTCTTTGTAGTTTTTTTCGTTTGATGCTTATTTCGTGAGATATTTGGCCCGGTCACTATCAATGGACCCCCCTGTATATAAGCGTTTCAAACCATTTTTATCCTTCAACGACAATTTAAAATACGCGTAGGGAATAAAATGGTTGTTTTAAGGCATCTCTTCACAAACTGAGCAAGTTCAGGTTACCTCACTGTTTATCGCACTTGCCGTGAACTCATTGGCTATAACAATAAGTGTTTTACGTTTATCACATCCACTTACAACTTTCAGTGAGCAGTAAGACACGTAAATTTCAGTATAAGACGCTGCGCAAAAAAATAATTCCTCCGAATTCTTATGTGAGAACTCTTAAAGCTTTTTAAATAAATTAAACTTTATTAATAGTAAACATATTTATTCTTCATGTTAAATGTTTATTTCTCGACATAGTGTCCCTGGAGACGAACACGTTTATCGGAACGAGAGAGATCACTTTCTTGGTACTGTCACTATAGAGTGTTTCAATTTGTTGACGGAGCCACAATTTCACATCTGCTTGCACGGCTTCATCGCTGTCAAAGTGAAGTCGTCGAAGATATTCTTTAAGTTTTGGAAACATATTGAAATCAGATGGTGCCAAGTCTGGACTGTATGGAGGATGATCGATGACGTTGAAACCGAGGTGTCAGTACACGGAAGTCGCAGAGTTCGAGTGTGTTCTGGCATCATCATTACCACACACAGCTTTCATTCTTCTATGGATTTCAATTGGAGGCACGCTTTCTGCCGTTAGAAACTGAATTACAGCACGCTGTTTCTCAAGCACCGACATAGTTACGACAGTCGCCATCACTCTACACGTTACAATTCGGAGCCCTCTTGCGGCAGATGGTTGACACTTGTATCAGCAAAGCGGGAAAGTCGGTCGAGTAATCTACATGACATGTAGTACCTCACGTTTCAGGCGCAGAATAAAAATTTCGGAGGCATTACTTTTCAGCATGCCCTCATAGAGTAAAACACTTGAATCCTTCTGGGAGGTTACTATTTAATTTGCATGTTCGTGAATGTTCTGTAAATTCCTATAGGAATTTGTTCATCAGGTGTTCCTGCAGTAATGTGTCAAATCGTTTACACGGAAGACGAATACAACAGAGATCTCATGTCTAAGACGCATATTATTTCTAGTTTCGTTTCTGAGTCTAAGACCTGCGAAACTGGCATATGATAACATGCACCACAGTGCAATAGAAAGATGGCAAAAACTTTTAAATAGTGGATACTGGCGTCACCGTACAGCGTATTGGTTCTAGGAACTGGTCCGTGAGGCAACAACCAGTCTTAGGAGAATCATCATTCGCATTATTCCATCATGACAGTGTAATCTGAGGAAATTCTGCACTGTCTACGGAACATAGCTCTTTCAATAAAATGAGTGTACAGTTGACACTTTATTTTCATCAAAAAGTCACACTGCCAACGAAACATTTTGGCGTTGAACATTTGAGGGATGCAATGCCATCTACGAACTTGATAATGCTAAATGGATTAATTAACCTCTTCTGAATGATGAAATATCTTTAAATCTTTCAAAGTAGCAGCTAAAACTTTAGATTAACCGCGAAAATAAGAAAATCACATTGATTAAATAGTTAGCATGTATACCTTTAAAACAATGAAGACGGTTAAAATTCAAAAATATTTTCTCTGTCGGATTAAATGGATTAAGTATGAAATTCTTTATAGTCTCACCACAAATAACTCAAAATAATTTACAGCTAACTCTGTTATCATTAATCAATGACAAAATGATGTATACCACATCTTTTAGTGTTCTTATGATCTTAAGAGTAAGATCTTTGAACTCATCTGGTCAAAGCGTCGTTGATGGAAAAATGCCAGTGAAGTCAGCATATTTGCCTGTATCTTGGCAGAATGTTCAACGTTTTCTCAAATTCTCTTAAAGTGTCACCTCTGTGCGTAACCTTTGGCAAAATATGTATTTCAGCTGAAAGGACATTCGCAGGTTTCTCATGTGGATGTAACGGACTGCATTCCTCTCTTAAATACGCGATCTGGCCCGCTTGTAGTCCGATTCGACTCTTCATGTCAACTGAAAGTTTTCTCGATTACGACGGATGGAGTAGTAATAACACGCACGAATTCATAATGTAGTTGCAAGCACCAGGAAATAAAAAAAAAAGCACTGATCAAGGCCACAGGAGAGTCTCTGGAGTGTATCGTGGTCAATTACGTATATTATTTCCAATTTTCTCCTTCACAAACTGTATCTTGCTAGTAAAAACTTACCAGCAACACTTTTTAAGTCAATAATCTACTGATCCATTGTAGAACAAATATGGTCCAATTTGATCATAATATCCACACATTCATCACTCTGAAAACTATTCATAAGGCAAAGCAAATTCCTTAACGTAGAGTTCCTGGTGTAAAGGATATCACCCAATATGCAACCGCAGTTTCTGCAAGGCAACTAACAGATATTCGGACATATTTCTACACTGAAAACGCATAAAAATTTCATAGAACAGAGAATAAATGGGATGTTTTTGATACGAGGACTGTAAAATAATACTAAATCCGTGGTAATCTTACAGGAAAAGTCTCTTAAACGTATTTATTTTTCTTTATTCTTGAAATTATCATAGTTTATAATCTCGTCCTACCTGCACCTTGTACTAAACTTTCGTTCCTCTCGACGTCGTATTACTTGTCTTTCCGTGGTGATTTCCTTTCAGCAGAAAGATGAACAGACGTGTAGGGTGATTGTCCAGGAAACATTGAAAGTATAGTTAACTTGGAAACTGTCCGAACTGTTAGCGCAGGACCATGTGCTGTCGTCATTTTATCTTCAGCAAGTATGTGCTTCTCTGGGAAATTCTTAGCTCAAATTACAGAATTCTCCCCATGTGTGAAATTTGAGAGATGAATGCCCGCATCACTTAGCCCGAATATTTGCGTCTTTTGGAAATGAAAATGTGGAAATATTACTTTCCTTGTTCATCCTGTAATTCATAGTATAACCTGGTAAACAGAATGTACGGCCATTTCGAACACCAGCAACTGGTAACAGGCTGATATATCCTTTTCAACAGCAATAAAAACGAGCATCTCAAGATTAGGCAAAGATTGGCGTACTTACCTAGTATCTCCGTCAGTTTGTGGATTGTTTCCTAATTTTAAAACCCACAAACTTTAAAACAAATTCAAATCGAGAAAAGTTCAAATGCAGGCGATACTCCTCGCGCTGTAGCTAAAAGCTTACTGAAAGCATGCATCACGCACTAGAATCCTAAGTGATTACCCCGCTGTTCGGCTGCCTAAGAGTTGTCGCAGTCTTTGTATTTCGTAAGTTATGACCGAGATCTGCTCAAAGAAACCATCCCCGCATTTGATTTCATTGATTTAAGGAAACGACGGATATTCTAAATATGGATTTCCAAGCCCTATAAGATGACGTGCGGAGTACCAATACAGTTTCGGAAATAGCATGAATGCAATTAATCTATATGGATTTAAAACGTAGTTTGCAAAGACCATTTGCTGTCATAGTCATTTCAGAAGGCTTGTTAGGTGCTGATATTCTTAATTTTCATCTTCTAATTCACAACTTCTAATTGACGGCAACACTCAATTGAAACTGAAACAGATGTACTGAAGCAAGTAAGACAGTTTATTCCTTTCATATTTTTAATACATTTTCTGAAGCTATAAAGAAATTTTCAGGGCTACAAAACGGTGTGTTGTGCCTAAGAAGTAAAATGTAATGTTAAGCATTATATATCACCATCTATCTGCTCTTCAGTCTTCTACAAGAGTCTCAAATCAGGCACGTCCAAACTGCATACTGCAAGAGTCCAATACATGGAAAACCACAATATTATCCAACTGTCTAATCGTAGAGCGCCAGCCATCAACATATGGTTTTTGATGGCGACTGGCGTGCTAGAGGAGATTGTCTCCATCTAAGTGACTACAGCCCCTCAGACAGATATCTGTTTCCAGCAGTAGATGATGTTGTTTAATCGTTCGTAACCAGAAAATATTTCTGAAAACTGACTTCTTAAATACATGTTGTCAAATATCCATTGCGAAAGAATGTAACCAAAAAATAGCAACTGTCATTCCATTTGGGTATTTTGAGTAAGCACTTTTCAGAGACTTGGTACTGAAGTAGGGAAGAATGGGCTATCTGGCACAGATATAGATACGAATAGCCTGGCACAGCACAGCAGTTTCCAACGGAAAATATTTTATTTTATGAACACTTGGGGTATCTCACTTTTCAAAGAATAAACAGTTCAAGAAATAAATTTCATTGAAAAAATAATACTTGAAAGAAAATAAACTCTTCTTGAATGTGTAAACAACAGTATGAATTTAAAGGCATACACAAACAATTAACTTTCCAGGAAAAATAAATTCTGCTTATTATTATAGCTACTAGTAGCTATTTAGGCAAAACTAGTTGAATGTTTTAAATCAGCTACAAATGTAGAAGTTTAGCGCTCATTTATTTGAACAGATGAGTTCAATATCCGCGAGTTTTTGATCATATCCAACTGAAGCACCCTTGTCTGGCCATCTCCAGTTTTTCCGATTTTTACCATCTTGGACAAGTGATTCGCGCTGCCACCGGTTTCGAAAATCTTTTCAGGATACTGGTAAGCATGGTACTACACCAAAACTAAGTCACTTCCATGGGGTTCAGGGTGATTAGGAGACCCTTTAGATTGTAGGGGATTCGTTGTTGATCTTGCTCATCCATACTTACATCGATGTGACCTGCTGGCAGCTTTGGAGGTTCTGCGGGGTTCGTGGAAACTGCCGAATGAGAACTTTCACCATCGGCTTGGTACCGGGCTGAGAGTAAAAGCTGTTCTCCATGGAAAGGTTATTCAGTCTCTCTACTTTCAACGAAGGCTCAGCTGTCGTTACTTATGCATAGATAAAGTCTGGCACGCTGTCTTCAGAATCCACAAAAGCAAATTCAGATCGACGTTTCCTGGGACATTTTCCCTTCATCAACTTCTAAACACTAGGCCATGTCACCCTTCTTGAAAGTACATGGCTTTCTCTTCTCATCCGATCCTTGAGGCACCATTCTATCGTTAATGGGAGTGTCTGTTATAATAATAAACCCTCTTTTTTGGCCATGGTGGTCCGGCTGTGTGGAAAGGTTAAATTTCTTCTGGGGTGATGAGTATTTGCTCATATTTTGCAAAAACTTTTCATTATTAATGAACGGTAAGGGAGGGGCTAGCTGGCATAGGGGTGGGGCGAGTTGTCATAGGTATGTCAACTGACCCCACACATAACATATGGGATTATCAAAAACGGAATGGATAACACCCAATCTCAAACTTCAGAAACACAAGACTGTGATACATGCATACTAAAATGGTTACTTACTATTTCTAAAACGGTCGTCAGTAGCGCCTTAGCTAGGTAGACAGGTTCAGAAGAAAAAACGATGCAAATACTTACTAGACAGTCACAGAAACAAGGAACCAGGGGTCTTTCCTTCAAAAATAGTTCAAACGGCTCCGAGCAGTACGGGACTTAACATCTGTGGTCATCAGTCCCCTAGAACTGAGAACTACTTAAACCCAACTAACCTAAGGACATCACACACATCCATGCCCGAGGCAGGATTCGAACCTGCGACCATAGCGGTCACGCGCTTTCAGACTGAAGTGCCTAGAACCGGCTGATCTTTTCTTCGTGATGCTTCCAAGACTAATGATGTTATGATGGATGGTGCACCTTTACACGCAATACTTGTTAACACGGTTACAGTGCTATAGCTACACGGTGGCAGGAAATACAAACTGTGTGCCAACTATCCCGGTCTCCTCTACACCTAGGACTCAACTTCAGTGTAGTCCACACAGATGATATTGTGATTGCCTCTGAAGAAGACCACTTTCAGCATCTAACACAGCTTTTCAAACTTGTTTGTAAGTGTAGTCTGGGAACTAATATCGTGCAGTCAATGTTTGGCACTAAGGATATCGATTTTGCTTGATACATCATTACATCAACACGACTAAAATGGGCTGGGAAATAATAACAGCCATTGCAAAGATACCACGTCGAGAAATTGTGAAACAATTACAAGCATTTCTCGGTACACTCAACTTCTATAGCCATTACTTTGCACATGTTGCACTAGACCAAACTCTTCTACACTAAAGCGCCAAGGAAATTGGTACAGGCATTCATATCCAAATACCGAGATACGTAAACAGGCAGAATACGGCACTGTGGTTGACAACGCCTACATAAGACGGCAAATGCCTGGCGCAGTTGTTAGATAGGTTACTGCAGCTACAATGGCACGTTATCAAGATTTAAATGAGTTTCAACGTTGTGTTACAGACGGCGCACCAACGAAAGGAGACATAAAATCCAAGGTAGCTTGAAGTGACGATTTTCCAGTACGACCATTTCACGAGTGTACCGTGAATATCAGGAATCCGTAAAACATCATATCTCTGACATCGCTACGGCCGGAAAAAGATCCTGCAAGAAAAGGACCAACGACGACTGAAGGGAATCGTTCAACGTGACTGAAATGCAACCCTTCCTCAAATTGCTGCAGATTTCAATGCTGGGCCGTCAACAACTGCCAGATTGCGAACCATTGAACGAAACATCATCGATATGGGCTTTCGGAGCAGAAGGCCCTTTTGTGTACCCTTGATGACTGCACGACACCACGACACAAAGCTTTACGCCTCGCCTGGGCCCATCAAAACCGACATTGGACTACTGTTGACTGGAAACATCATGCCTGGTCGGACGAGTCTCGTTTCAAATTGTATCGAGTGGTTGGACATGTGCGGTTATGGAGACTACCTTATGAATCCATGGACCCTGCATGTCAGCTGGGGACTGTTGAAGCTAGTGGAGCCTCTGTAATGGTGTGGGGCGTGTGCAGATGGACGGATATGGACCCATGATACGTCTAGGTACGACTCTGCAGTGACACGTACGTAAGCCTAAGCATCCTGTCTGATCACCTGCATCCATTCATGTCCATTGTGCTTTCCAACGGACTTGAGCAGCTCCAGCAGGATAATGCGACTCCTTACACATCCACAATTGCTACACAGTGGCTCCAGGAACGCTCCTCTGAGTTTAAACACTTCCTCTGCGCACTAAACTCCCCAGACACGAACATTATTGAGTATGTCTGGGATGCCTAGAACGTGCTGTTCAGGAGAGATCTCTATCCCCTTGTGCTCTTACGGATTTGTGGACAGTCCTGCAGGATTCATGGTGTCAGTTCCCCCCAGCACTACTTCAAACATTAGTCGAGTCAATGCCATGTCGTGTTGCGGCACTTCTGCGTGCTCGCGGGGGTGCTACACGATACTGGGCAGGCGTACCAGTTTCTTTGGCTCTGTAGTGTAAGTGACTGACTGAAGGGAAGTAAGAAGAATGACGAAAGGAAAATCGACTGGATTTCAGAAGAAACACAAAAGTTTTAATAATGCAAGGAAAAATCTAGCCGTAGTTGCACTACTGGACTTCCCAAGTGTGGAACACGAACTTGCATTTTTTGTTAATATATCAAGTTCCGCCTTTAGGAGAGCCCTAGAATAGGAACAGCATACTGTTTGAAAGCCTACTGGTACCTTTCCGAAGAAGGTTTCTTTTACTCACAAAAATTACTCAGCTTACGACAGGAAACTTAGCAATGTTTACATAGTGATAACATACTTCAAATATTTAATCGAAGGAAGCTCATGTTGTGTCTACACTGGTAGTACTCCACTGACTTTGGCTTTCGAATAGAACACTGGGAAGACTTCAACACTGCAAATCCTTTATTTCTAATACATTTCTCAGTGCACAGATGATTTATGTCATTCTTCTCGGACAGAAAATGTAAGAGCTGGTCGTCTATTTAGGCAGAACTGAGATGGTGGGCTATGATGTAGTTATTTCTCAAGGAATAGTAGGAGAATTTCAATATTTCAAGTCAGAATGCTACATTTTCTGAAATTTGGGCAGTTTATTGCCCCTAGCAGATTAAAAGTTTTCTGAGACGTGTCTACTGAAGTCATTCATCCATACGTAGCCAAACAATTAATAATTTAATTTTTAACCATTATCACATTGGTGAAGTGCAAGATCTTTACTGAAGCTCGTATCACCCAAATTTATTTGGTCCAACTTAGAGAAGGATGTGGAACAATGGACTAAGGCTTGTCAAAAGGGCAATATTACATGGCGTACAAACACATACTGGAAAATTCTCCATTTTTGATGAATGTTTTCAGGTGAAATATGCTGACATAATAGGTCCTCTGTCAGCCTCCAATGAATTTTCTAACTGTTTAAGCTGTACAGATAGATTCATCAGTAGTACAGAAGTTGTGCTTCTTCGAAACATTGAGGCAGGGATAGTACCAACAGCATATTTTCATTCCAGGAGAACGAGATTTTTAACACCGTAACACATAATTACAGATCAAGCAAACACAGTTTCAATATAAAACTTTCCGAGCCTTGCCAAAAATTTCTATATATAAACTAACAAGAACAACTGTGTTCTACCCATACAAAAATGCAAAAATTTTGAGGTTTCACCGTACGCTGAAGAGCACCATATTTGTCAATTTTGCAGTCAAATTAAGTAACGCGTGGTTTATTATTCTAGTCGACCTTCGTTATCGCTTGCGAAGTGGAATGAATTCTACAGTGAAGGACATGTTATATGGTGCTAAACTAAAGGTAACTGAAGACTACTTCCAGGACTTTCATATAGGGTTGGATACTGAACTTCCAACTTTGGGCTTCGAACTGAAGAAAAGATCGAATCATCTGAAAGCTGAGTGTGTTCCCACTGACCAAGGAAACTTTTTTTGCTGACATATATCTTAAAACTATAAGCTAGGTTATCGATGGATTAGATACGGTAAGTAGTGGACTCGCACAAGGCAAAGGAAACTTCTTTCGTTCACAAGAATCTTAAAATTACAGGTCAGGTTTTCATTAGAACTGATTAAGTAAGGATTGTATTCACACAATCACATGCAGGTGCTTATGAAGTGCTTCCACTTTTATCGAATTTTTTCGCTGTAAAAATCAAATATAAATTAACCAGCACATCTATTGACAGATTAAAGCAAGCCTGGTTTCTTCCTGGTGGCAGTGCAGATGAGGATCAGAAACCGCCGTGTCATCTGCGGAATTACTATGATAAAATTATTCCATTTGGTATACAAGATACACACGAAAGGTGACGCCGGAAGCGGTGGCAGAGCGGTTCTAGGCGCTTCAGTCCGGAACCGAGCGACTGCTACGGTCGCAGGTTCGAATCCTGCCTCGGGCATGGAAGTGTGTGATGCCCTTAGGTCAGTTAGGTTTAAGTAGTTCTACGTTCTAGGGGACTGAAGTCCCATACTGCTCAGAGCCATTTGAACCATTTTGAACGAATGGTGAAACCCTTCAGACCTAAAATAAAATGTGATAATCTTAGTTTCAAACAAGGTAGGTATTGCAATGTTTATTTCCATATCTTTAGCTTCATTAGTCATAGTTGTAAAATAATAACACGAGCTACTCACACTGGTGTGGAAGTACTGATACAAGCTTACCTCAGTAAAAATCAATCTGGATTGTAGAGAAATGTTTGATGATAAGAACGATGATAATAATGATAATCTGTTGGTATGGGTACACGACTTCAAAGGGTTTAATGCTCACTCTAAAATTTTATGAGGCGAATATCGATAAAAGACGCAGAATAATGGAACTTTTACCACAATTAAAAATATAAAAACACCGTAAAGATGCATACTCACACCACACACACACACGTACCCACCCACTCACCCTCACACACACACATACACACACACACACACACACACACACAAAACACACACACATTTATACGCACATGCACATACACTCATAAACTCACACACATATGCACACACACAAAAACTTCGAAAACCACGGATTTCATCATATCTGAAACTTATAGCAAAAAAAGGAAAATAAGTGGAAAGAATTAAAATAGCGAAGCAGGTAGCTGTGGCTGGAATACAAAGGAAGAGTCAACTACTCTGTAACACTGCAAAATCTCCCACCTTCAAGTTTAGGGTGGAGTCCAGACGCCTAAAAAAATTTTGGAATCTCGAATACACTTGTTTCATCAACCGCTAATACGGAGGGCAGATCCCCATCTAAATTTGCTTCCACCCTCTCATAGCAATATGGAGCTCACTCAGTTAACACATGATGAATAGTGATCTGCGGGCCACAGACCTCACAGGTCCTGGCGCCGGAGTATGAAGCCATATGTTAGGGGACGGTGCTCAGCGCAGAAGCGGATCGGGGTTATCTCGTCCCACTGGAGTGTCCGGTATGGAGAACGCCACTGACGGTTAGTTGGCCTCACCGAGCGCAGCTTGTTGTCCTTCCGCAGTTGCATGGCTCTCTGGCTCAACAGCGAAATAGCAGCCTGGAGAGGAATGGCACGTTGTTTACTGTCATGTCCTCTCACGTTGCTTGGCTGCTTGGTCTGCTTGCTAATTTCCCCAAATTCCCAAGTGCCCTTGTACTCAGCGGATCACTCCCTCTCCTGTGTTGAAGAAGGAACTGGTTTTTCGCATTGTTTGTATCATTTTCTTTCCTGGGTACATTTAATGTAAAGTTTGGAGAGCACTAAAGGAATCCGAGCAGATAAGAAGAGTTTTGCCCTGGAGACTGCCTTCAGGACTGCATAGAGCTCTCCGATTAATACAGTGTATTTACTGCAAAGGAGAATCCTAAGGAAGTGGCAGGGAATATTGCTAAACGGAAAAGTAAGTCCTCTAATTTTGAACTATCGGTGTACACTACATTAAAACGGTGATACACATCTAAAATGTTTTAATTTGAGCGCAATCTTTCTTGAAATTTGTAACATCTGCAGTAATTCTGTGTATCGTTTGGAGTCAAGGGGGATACGTGCTCCAACCTTGGTGTTAAATCTTCGATTCAGTCACACCTAGTATAAAGAACAAGCTTTCACCCCAGTCCCATTGCACCTCATTGCTTGTTGTTGACAATAAAAGAGTCTTTCTGTTGATGGATGAAAATACGCTCCGAACACGGCTCGACGAGTTCTTCGCCTCAAAACCACGTAATTTCTTCAGTTGTGGAATCGAGAAGTTACCCCAGCATTGGCAGACTGCTGTAAACAGAGCAGGAAGAGAATATATTATTGTTGACTAAACCAACTGTTACGTGTATCTTTGGTGTTTATTAAACTTGTGGATAAACTCTACGAACTTATGCACCAACCTAATATGTGGTGTCTGTTCTTTCGGACATGTGGTGGTACTACGTGAGTAGTGTGTGAATAAACTGGAAGGCGTGCCTATAGTCGTGAATGATTTTGCTATAATCAGTTTACATACAAACATTAATGACGTTGCAAATATTGGTACAACAATGGTGGTGAGAAATTTATTAGCATCATCATTTTCTTATGAGTTCAAAGATGTAATTACAATTGCTGTTTTTATTCTGGAGCTGATTTTACCACTTTTCGTGTATATTCTAATGATTTCTGTATCGGCGCTGACATTCTATTGCCTTACGGGCAAGGCAGTATGGATACTTAACGACTCAAGAACTCTAGGGATGGTGCACTGCCGACTGCTCCTACCCTAGATTTCGGCGTGGCTGGCTAAAGCTCTCTCAGCCGCCTTGTTACTTTTCGGAGTATCATGAGACAGACAGAGTCACCTTTTCGATGATATACATGCGAGGATGGATCGAAAATTAATGCTTCCTGCGTCATAAAAAATTTAATAATTATCATATTATAGCGGAACTAGTAGAGATCGTATTCTAAACTGTCCTCTCTACATAGTCATTTGTACACATTTACGCAATGCCTGAACCCAGGCTTCAAAACCAGTTTGGAAAAATGTAGGCTTTGTCTTCTGGATCCATGATTTTAAAGCTGTTTTAACGTCGTCGATGAAGAAAGCACGTGAAGTCGCTGCACTGGACATCAAACATTGTGTTGCGCTAGGTGAAGACGTTTGGTAAGGAGAAACGGACATTGCAGATAAACCGCGCAGTGCCTGGCGATTGACATCCGTCACAGATGCCAATCGAGGACAAGTTGATGAACGGATTCGAGGACACACAACCAACAGTGAAACCTATGTAACCACATTTTAAAAACCTTAAGGAACAGAACCCTGAATGTTTCCCAATAGGTTTTGATGCCTGTGGTCTAATGATGGCACCAGCGATATGAAAGCAGCTGAAATCGCTCAGCAGAGGAAATGTCACTGAACCTGATGGTATACCTTTTCGATTGTACACAGTGTATGCGAAAGAGCTTGCCTCTCTTCAAGCAGCAGCGTAGCGTAGGTTTCTTGAGGAGCGAAGCGTCCATAATGATTGAAAAAAAGCATGAGCCATTCCCATTTGCAAGAAGAATTGAACAGACGCCCAAAACTATATCGCGCTTTATCATTGATGTTGGTCTGTTCTAAAATTTTGGAACATATAATATGTGATCAAAAGTATCCGGACACCCGAAAAACATACGTTTTTCACATCAGGTGCATTCTGCTGCCATCTACTGCCAGGTACTCCGTATCAGCGACCTTAGTAGTCATTAGACATCATGAGAGAGCAGAATGGGGCGCTCCGCGGTATTCACGGACTTCGATTGTGGTCAGGTGATTGGGTGTCACTTGCGTCATACGTCTGTACGTGAGATTTTCTCTCTCCTAAACATCCCTAGGCCCACTTTTTCCGATGTGATAGTGAAGTGGAAACGTGAAGGGACACGTACAGTACCAAAGCGTACAGGCCAACCTCGTCTGTTGACTGACAGAGACCGCAGACAGTTGAAGAGGGTGTTAATGAGTAATTGGCAGAAATCTATCCAGACCATCACACAGTAATTCCAAACTGCATCAGGATCCACTGCAAGTACTATGACAGTTAGGCGGGAGGTGAGAAAACTTGGATTTCATGGCCGAGAGGGTGCTCATAAGCCACACATCACGCCGGTAAATGCCAAACGATGCCTCACTTGTTGTAAGGAGCGTTGACATTGGACGATTGAACAGTGGGAAAACATTGTATGGAATGACGAATCACCGTACACAACGTGGCGATCCGATGGTAGGATGTGGGTATGGCGAATGCCCGTTGAACGTCATGTGATAGCGTGTGTAGTGCCAACAGTAAAATTCGGAGGCGGTGGTGTTATGGTGTGATCGTGTTTTTCGTAGAGGGAGCTTGCACCCGTTGTTGTTTTGCGTGGTACTATAACTGCATACGCCTACATTTATGTTTTAAGCATCTTCTTGCTTCCCACTGTTGAAGAGCTATTCGGAGACGGCGATTGTATCATTCAACACGATCGAGCCCCTGTTCATTATGCACGGCCTGTGGCGGAGTGGTTACACGACAATAACATCCGTGTAATGAACTAGCCTGCACAGAGTCCTGATCTGAATCCCACAGATCACCTTTGGGATGTTTTGGAACGCCGACTTTGTGCCAGGCCTCACCGATCGACATCGATATCTCTCCTCAGTGCAGCACTCCGTGAAGAATGGGCTGCCATTCCCCAAGAAACCTTCTAGCACCTGATTGAACGTATGCCTGCGAGAGTGGAAGCTGTCATCAAGGCTAAGGGTGGGCCAACATCATATTGAATTCCAGCATTGCAGATGGAGGGCGTCACGAACTTGTAAGTCATTTTCAGCCAGGTATTCGGATACTTTTGTTCACATAGTGTATTTTATGCTCGCATAGTATGACATTTCAGGCGAGCGAAAATCTTCTCTGTAGGATTCAACATGGGGTCCGAAAACAACCTTTGTATAAACCCACCTCACTATCTTCGTCCTGGAGACTGGGAAAGCAGTTGACAAGGGCACCCAGGAAGATGCTGTGTCTGTTGACTTCTGGAAGGCTTTCAGTACAGTTGCGCACTTATGGAGTGTCAAACCCCTGGTGTGGCCGGACTGGGTGAGTAGTCTTACAACGTAAAAGTATCTTCGGGGGTGCTCCGAGGGAGTGCTACAGTACCATTACTTTTTACAGTATATAGATGACCTCTTATATAAAGTTGGGGCAGACCAGCAGAGTATCGACGTTCGCCGCGCGGGGTAGCGGAGAGTGTACGCCTTGCCACGGTTCGCGTGGCTCCCTCCGCCCCCCCCCCCCCCCCCTCCTCATCCACCCGTTAGAGGTTAGAATTCTTCCTCGGGCATGTGTGTGTGTGTTGTTCTTAGTTTATGTTAGTTTCAGTTAGATTAAGTAGTGTGTAAACCTATGAACCAATGACCTCAACAGTTTGGTTCCATATGAACTTACCATCACCACCAGGATCGACGTTTGGTGCAGTGAATGGCCACTGACCCTCAATTTAAGCAAATGTATCGTATTTCGAGCACATATAAAGACCATTTAGTGTATGATTTCACGATTGCATGACAATCACTGGCAGCAGTTTCCTCCATAAAATATCTAGGAATATGCATGTGGAGCGTTTTGAAGAGGAACGACCACATAAAATTAATTGCGTGTAATGCACACACCATACTGAGATTCGTTGGAAAAATGCTCAGGAAATGCAGTCCGTTGTCAAAGGAAGTAGCTTACAAAACACTCGTTCGACCAATACTTGAAAATTGCTCGTCAGCCTGGGACCCATACCAGATAAGAATGATAGCCGGCCACAGTGGCCGAGCGGTTCTAGGCGCTACAGTCTGGAACCGCACGCGACCGCTACGGTCGCAGGTTCGAATCCTGCCTCGGGCATGGATGTGTGTGATGTCCTTAGGTTAGTTAGGTTTAAGTAGTTCTAAGTTCTAGGGGACTGATGACCACAGCAGTTAAGTCCCATAGTGCTCAGAGCCATTTGAACCATTTAAGAATGATACAGAAAGTACAGGTGACCCACAGAAGAGCCGCACGTTTCGTTATTGATTAATTTAATAAGCGTGAAAGCGTCACAGAGATAACTAGCCAACTCCAGTGCAGACGCTGCAAGAGAGGCGTTTTGCTTAATGGAGTGGTTTAGTGTTAACGTTCCGAGAGCGTACGTTCCTAGAAGATTCAACCAACATATTACTTTCTCCTATGCATATAAGGTGAAATGACGATGATAACAGAATTTGGGGGACTCGAGCCCACACAGAAGCTTATCAGCAATCGTTTTTCCCGCGAACCATACACGACTGGAAAGGTAAAAGGGGGAAATGACACTGATAAGCAAAGTACCCTTGGTCACACAATGTAGGATAGCTTGCGGAGTATAGATGTATATGCAGAACATCAATGTTTAGTAGAGGACAGTTGAGACCCTGACGAGTACTAATTGCGCTGTTATATGTTCATTATTAAATGTTGTATGACACTAGAGGCATTTCTTTTTGATCTGCCCTCACATTTGTGTGTGTGTGTGTGTGTGTGTGTGTGTGTGTGTGTGTGTGTGTCCTACAGCTCGTAACAACCTTCCGCGTTGCGACACAGAAAGCAGAAAGAGTTTCCAAGAGTTTGGAAGAGTCCGCTTATCATGTTCGCGAAAGATTTGCTCGGTTTGAGGAGCGTACTCGCCTCGTATTTCTCTCGCACGGCGATGACACGAGGGCGCGATGCTCGGTACAAGCAGAGAACACTTCACGCTCGAAGAGACAAGCTAATGGGCGGTACAGAGCGAGCTGTGCGAGAAGGATGGCGGTATTTGGTGTGCTCACAGGTGCGCTCAGGGGGCAGATATACAGAAGCGGAACCCTCAGATGTCGGCCGCGCGCCCCTCAAAGAACCGACGTAAAGGAGCAGCGCTTATCTCGCTTAATCCGATTTCTAAGCAGGCAAAAGACGCTCCCACGAAGTTTTTCTCTGCTCACTCTTTTTAGGAAAGAAACAGCCACAAGGGAACGTCAGACGACGAGGAATACTGCGGAATAAGTTCCGTGTTTTACATGAAACTTGTAGATTTAAATGAATTAAAAGTCTTTAGATCTCAAATCCGTGGACAGTGCTATTACTTCTGTATTTTGCTTCCACTGATATCACCCACAATGAAAGAAAAATTTTTCCGCATGTTACAGAAGTGAAGAAAAAACATTTAGCGTATAATTTCTCTTCAGAGCTAAAAATTGAGAATAGCCATCCAGTCAGGGGTATACTTATGATAACCAGATATTCTCATTATATATGACACTGTTACTTAGATGCAGCGAACAGGAACACCGAGTGAGAGGTGAAAAAAAAAAAAAAGGCAACTGACTGTAAGCTACAGGGTAATATAAAACACAGTACTAGCCTTTGCCCCCCCCCCCCTCCCCACACACACACACACACACACACACACACACAAAATGCTTAGTGGTGTTCTTTGAACATCGTCCTCACTGCACAATGAGGAACGTGACAAAGTGAATAAACATGAATTATAAAGTTTTAATAGCCTTAAAGAGAATTGTTTGCTTCTATAGTACCAATGCTGTTTACATAAGTTGCAAATGAAGATGTATGTAGATGTATAGCAGACAGTCAAATGAAAACGACATAGATGGAAAGAAGGTATGTAAACTGTTTATTATTTCAAAAGTACTGGCCATAATGGTTGATATATTTATCCGACTGTGAGGCAAGACCGTCATTGCCTTCATGGAAAAATATTTGCGGTTGTACCTAGGCATATACCTCTTCGTCTCCAGCAAATCGACGGCGACAAAGGTGTTACTTCACGGCCACAGAAATACGGAACTCGCATGGAGAGAGATCAGAGTCTGTGGAGGATGTGCAATGGTTTCACGGCGAAACTTCTGCGGATTAGTCGAAACAACAGAAACGCCAGTTCCGACTGTCATGATGATGTTCTTTTTCTTCCACAGCAATGGGTCGTTGCTCACTGACTTCCTAGAACACGGCGTCATAGTTAACGCACACTAAACACAGGATAGGGTAGAACAAAGAAAGCACGGAAGGGCGAACCCAGAACAACAGTGTCATTTGTCGTTTGAATGGTTACGTTTATTTAACAACAAGGTAATAGCATGAATAAATAAATACAAGAATCGCAAATAATTATGAGTGACAGGGTGTGGATCATTAGATGATTACAATAGTAATCGCCTTCAAAAAATTTTACCTCAACAAGCCACAAAACACAGTGCCAGAATAAATATAACGCAGTAGAATTTTTGTAAAAGAAACAGAAGCTGCTCAAAGAGCAACAGCAAAGATATTTTTTAAACAATTTAAGAAAAGGTCACTTAAGGCCTTCAAAGTATTTTGTGAAAAGTAATTAATTTTTTAAATGAAACAGGCTCTTAACACAGAAGAAGGCAAACACGCTGCTCAAGCCGGCCGGAGTGGCCGAGCGGTTCTAGGCGCTTCAGTCTGGAACGGCGCGACCGCTACGGTCGCAGGTTCGAATCCTGCCTCGGGCATGGATGTGTGTGATTTCCTTAAGTTAGTTAGGTTTAAGTAGTTCTAAGTTGTAGGGGACTGATGACCTCAGATGTTGAGTCCCATAGTGCTCAGAGCCATTTGAACCACGCTCCTAAAATCAGCATAAAATCTGCTCAAAATTTTATCCAGTGCCAAAACAGTAAAATAGATTAAGGTTGTCCACACGTGAGGCAAGTACAGTCCCACTTTAGGCTCAGGCCAGTAATTATGGTTAATTTGTTTGGAAATATTTGCTTAACATAATATTCAAGTCAGTACCTTGTGCTTAAACAAATTTAGAAAAAAGTTAGTTAGCCGAAATTCATAACTTGGGCAATATGAGCATATTCCCAAGGATATATACAACTTCAAATAAAACTTTGAAGGAAATTCCATAGATCAGACCACTAAGTGATATAGCTACAACTCAACATAATTTTTTTTAGCAGGAAGCATGAAGCAGTGCGCTAAGGCAATCGCGGGCGCACCTCGTAGGCAGCCAATAAACACCAAGGCGGTGCATAACAGCAACAAAAGCCCCTACAGCCGCCAGCTGGTGAAAGACTGACCGCGGAGCATAGAAGACTAAGTAGGACTGTTAACGAACACCAGATGGATGAAACAGAGGTCAAACGAACAAGTTAAGCAAATATCAATGGTAACCTTATCGAGAAATGGTCGCCATAATGCCTCTTAATAAGCTACCAAATTTTAAAAATGTATCTTTAACCAAGCTCACAAAATATCAAGAATGCATAGTAGTGGCGGTAGTGGCGAAGTTAATGTGTCTTAAACCATTTGGCTGAAGAAAATTTGGTACAGGAAAACTTAATAAATGCCCATGGAATAAGATCTGACACTAATTTAGCCAAACCACATGACAGGGAACCTTGCTTGAACAAGTTATGTAAGGAAAATGACAAGCTTGCCTCTACGAGATGGTATTTAATAATTATATCTTACAAGCAATGTTTCCTTCTGTGGTAGTTAGGTATGGAAATCTAAAACACAGTTTTAACACATATATTAAATACAGAAAATTTCTAATAAAGCAAAACAAAATATAAAGTAAAAGATTATGTGCAAAGTCCTTAAAAACGCTCAAGATAACAATTTAACCTACAACATTTTTGCTGCGGCTAATTGCCAAAACTGCTTCCCAGAATACTATGTCACAAGAAAGCTGACGGCCATCTAAATTGGAAACTCTAACACTGAGGTTAACAACTAAATTTAGTCTTTCACACTGCGTATAGGCAACACAGATACCCTACAATGAAGACCTCAGTGGTACACAGAAATCTCGCATACAGGCACAATTACGTATACAACCAAATATTCGACTGATCAGAAATACAAAGTGTTTGCGAAAGACGGTGCAAAAATTTGACAGGACATAGAAGAAGCTCCATTGAACAATTTTAGGTAGGGAACCTGGGGATAATAGAAATAAAATCACATTACTGTGTACTTTTTTTACTTACATTAGCTATAGTTAACTGCAAATACCATCACTGACACAGTGGACGTACCGTTTGTGCTGTACCTTACAAAATGAGCTGAAACTGTCGCCATCAACCTCAGTGCAAGCGTGACATCGGCGAACAAGTTTCTGACGCACTCTGACAAATATCCCCGTTGTATTTCGAATCACATCACAGGCATCTAAAATTCTGGCAACTAATTCCATCTCCATATCAACTGGGGTCTTGTACATAAGTGACTTTAGATATGCACATAGGAAATGATCAAGGGGATTCAGTCAGTCAGGTGACCTCGTAGGCTATGGAATAGGGCATCCCCTTCCAATCCAGCGGCTAGGAAGTACTGTACCGGTACTGCTCCATCGTACTGTACTGTACGCCTCTGAATAGCACTGTCGTTGAATCATAGCACGTTCTGTGATGGCGCAATGTAAATACGATACAATAGACACACCTTATGGACAAGTAAAGCAAACAAAACCTGCATCATGACTTCGTGGCAATCAGGCTCTTCCTCCTTGTTTCCTTGCAGGTAAAAAATGGTTCAAATTGGTCTGAGCACTATGGGACTTAACATCTGAGGTCATCAGTCCCCTAAACTTAGAATTACTTAAACCTAACCAACCTAATGACATCACACACTTCCATGCCCGAGGCAGGATTCGAACCTGCCACCGTAGCAGCAGCGCGGTTTCGGACTGAAGCGCCTAGAACCGCTCGGCCACAGCGGCCGGCCTTGCAGGTAATAAAGAAAGTACAGTACATGTGAATGAATAGTACAGTACGTGTAAACTTGTACGCATGTTAGTTGTAAATAAGCTGGAAAATAGTAATGCTAGACAAAGTAGTAGAAATATTTTTTTCCATATCTCCCTAAGCTGGCTTCTCCAACCACAGGTTCCCTGCCTCAAATTGTTCAATGGAGCAGTCTCTATGTCCTCTCACACCTTTGCACGCTCTTACGGAAAGACCCTGTATAAATAATCTGAACCAGCTCAAAAAAAATCAAATGGCTCCGAGAACTATGCGACTTAACTTCTGGGGTCATCAGTCGCCTAGAACTTAGAACTAATTAAACCAAACTAACCTAAGGACATCACACACATCCATGTCCCAGGCAGGATTCGAACCTGCGACCGTAGCGGTCGCTCGGCTCTGGACTGTAGCGCCTAGAACCGCACGGCCACTCCGGCCGGCCTCTGAACCAGCCACCACGCTCAGGCAATAGTGGTGGTCGTATCGTAGTGTGAGAAATATTGACCATATGTGCACGATGCGGCAGATATTTGATACTCCTGGAAATACCGAGTGCAGCTCCCAGCACCCAGTCCACAGCATGGAATATCGAGGCCGGACAAATCAGCAGGCGCAGACAGAAGGACGCCGTACTCAGTTCAGTGTCGTGATACTGACTTCACCAGTTGCATCAAGTCCTGACATAAACAGAGCTAACGGCCGACTGAACCACTACGTCCAGAACTCGGTCCGTGATGCATTCTTGTCCGCTGTCACTTGCTGTCTGAATCTTACTGCCCCACCAACGGTGCTCAAGGTCTACTTTAGGACTCGCTCTGCCAGAGATAACCAGCGACAAGCTACAACCGAGTCGCGCTTCTAGTAGTAGAACTAGTGAATAATGCCCGAAATGAAGCCACGAGAAATCGATCTCGAGCCCCCCACAGCTCAAGCGGCATGTGCGCACTTTTCAAAAATAGAAGAGCGCCATCGGACCCAAACACCCAGTAATGTTGTCGGATGGCATCATTCAGTTACAGGATACTACCCACCACATGTTGCCAAGGTTGTTTCGACTATGCTGCGGAAGTTTTGCTTGTGAGATAACCTTATCAACCATCATGGCGATTCCCTTTGAAATAACAAACAATTTACTTATTTTTCCATATATCCTGCTTTCATTTGACAGCCCTTTATATACTGCCTATAAGGCCGTGTCATAAGTAAGTGTCAGAAGCGACCGACAGCGAGCGACGTCTGCATACGCGACACTCCAGCAACAAGCAACAGCATCGGGTGAAAAGCTCGGGTGTCCTGTGCGAGCGGCAATCTCCCGGTGCAAGATGGCTGCTTATAGTCGACCGGCTGTTTCTATAAAACGACGCCCTTAAACTGCAGAATACTGTACCTGGAGAGTAAGGCCACAAAAATTGCTTTAATTAGGAAAATAAAGCGAGAAGGAACGCTCTGCATGATATTTACAAGGGAAGGAATCTTCATGGAGAACATTATAATTTAAATCATCAACTGCGAAGATCACCAGCCAAATTCTTCGAATACAGGTGAATGCGCAGAGGAGTATTCGACTACCTTGTCAATAAATTAAAGACGAATGTTTCTTTAAATGATAAGGAACTTTTAACAGTAGATAAATGAGGAAGAATGATTGGCTAGTGTAAAAATAAAGATTGAACTAAGCGTTGGTTAATTAGCGGTGGTTTAACAGTAGCGTCACCGATTAGAAATCGTAATTAATAGAAGAAATTGGGTTTGGTCGAGGATACTTCATATATTTTAAGTGACTCAGCTAAAATTCTGTACACTAAGTTTTTTTTTGTATACTGTTTACAATGCATGGCTAAGTGTATTTTTAAGGTCTTGCCAAAGTGCTTGATCTTTAAGCGTATATACACATATCCCAGTATATCCCACACATTAAATAACTAATAAAGTCAATGTGAAGACTAAGCGTTCCAGTTAATCCAAATAGTCTGTAAAAGCATAGCATACAAAATTTCTGAAACTAAAGTCAAACGTTTTGCGAAATGAATTGTATAAAAGTATGAAATAAAAAATATTAGAGAAAGGTTATTGCACCTCATTTTCTGTTCATGATTTCGAGCACCATTCAAAGGCCCATAGAATGTATATCTGATCTATTTATTTCTTTTACACAAATGATTTCACAGAATGTTTGACCGATTTTTTTCCTTCTCTATTTTTAAGTTTTATTCAGAAAGCATGATCTTACTGACACCTCATTTGCCTTCCTAACGTCTTCTGGTCTCGAAAATCCTAACTTTGGTACTTGATTCAAAGGTAGCCTTTTGGACATTTAAATACCGCACCAACAAATCGTTTTATGTGCAAACTAGCTTGGCCATGAACAGATGAACTTTTTGGTATTTACATACCTTTGCAGCAGCTTTTCGTGAAATATTTCAGTTTTTCTTCAGCTCAGTAATTAAGTTATCTTTAATTACCCTGATTACTTTCAAGCAATTTAATATTTTTATGCAAAACTAGATCTCACGCTGCTGGCTTTGATAGCCCGTTTGCTTGTTTATCTCTATTTGAATGGCTATGAAAATTCTGAAAAAAACCTCATGGTGTAATTTATAGGGAGTCTTGTTTTCGCTATGCTCACACGTTTGACAAAAACGTATCGAGTGTTATTCATATGATACATTAGCCTTTTGTGCGTGCTGTCATTTCCAAAAACCGTCGGTTCGATATTTTAACCGTTTATGAGATAAGACGATTATTACCACCACTTGATTCCCAAACCGCTTAAAAGAATTCAGACGCGGTGCGAGCGACCCGTCCGCGGATATAACAACCAATATCTCAAGAATGAAAAGAGATATCATTCCGCTCTAAACTTCAAATATAATTTAGATATATTAGTTACATTTCAGACGCAATAATAGATAACCTAAAATGAACTATATGGAAAGTCTACGCAATAAGATTTTACCTCCGCAAACTGTTAACAATTTCGTGCAGCCGAGTATTCAGTTTCGTGCAGCACAGTAGTTATGACAAATAACGAAAATATTTTCAGATCTTTATAGAGCAAATATATCAGGCTGTAAGATGCGGAAGAATGAAATTTTGTCACCAAATAGTTTTCTTAAAATCGGATGATAAGTATTTTATAGCTGCCGGCGCGTCCGCTCCACTGCTTTGCCGAGAAGACGCGTGGCTGTCGCTCTCACTGTTCGCGTGCTGCAGAAACAAGATTCAAACACGTTTGAATTCAAACGTCGCTAGTTATAGCAGAGAATAGGCTACGCCACGGACGTCGCCCACGTAGGACACTTCAAAAATGGTTCAAATAGCTCTGAGCACTATGGGACTTAACAGCTGAGGTCATCAGTCCCCTAGAACTTAGAACTACTTAAACCTAGCTAACCTATGGACATTACACACATCCATGTCCGAGGCAGGCTTCGAACCTGCGACCGTAGCGGTCGCGCGGTTCCAGACTGAAGCGCGTAGGACACTTCCGTAACCGTACCTGCTGTGATGTTTCGTCGTATGAAGCTGTCGCGCGCTGTCGGTCGCTCCTGTCGCTTACGTAGGACGCGCCCTGAGAGGATTTTTGTGTTCAGATTCGGCACGAATCCGCCCGGCGGATTTGTGTCGAGGTCCGGTGTGCCGGCCAGTCTGTGGATGGATTTTAGGCGGTTTTCCATCTGCCTCGGCGAATGCGGGGTGGTTCCCCTTATTCCGCCTCAGCTACACTATGCCGGCGATTGCTGCGCAAACAAGTTCTCCACGTACGCGTGCACCACCATTACTCCACCACACAAACATAGGGGTTACACTCGTCTGGTGTGAGACGTTCCCTGGGGGGTCCACCGAGGGCTGAACTGCACAATATCCCTGGTTTCGGTGTGGGGTGGCGGAGGGGTGAAGTGGACTGCGGTAGTCGTCCTGGGGTTGCGGACCACTGCGGCTGCGGCGGGGACGGAGCCTCTCCGTCGTTTCTAGGTCCCCAGTTAACATTACATAACATCTGGCTGCCTCTGCTTCTTGGCCTTAGATATTTGCCTTGAAGTGACTGTTCTCTAGCTTCATCCACTGGACACTTGTGAGTTATGGTGTGGCAAACCCGGCAAGGTATCAGACCACCCTAAGAACTATCGCCCAATCGCACTCTTGAGTGCGCTTTATAAGTTCCTTGAAATAACTCTATACAATTGGATTAGCTCAATAATCTTTCAGAAACTTCCTATTGAGCAAGCTGGATTCCGACTAGGGCGGAGTTGCGCTGATCAAGTGTTATCTTTAGCATCATTTATTGAAGGTCGATACCAAATAAGCAGCAAACATCAATTTCTTTCGGTGACCTAAGTGCAGCATATGTCAGGGTTTGGAGGCATGGACTTCCTTGATAATTTATTACAACTTGACTCATGAAAACGGACAACAAAACTTACTAACAAGATGTTAGGTGGAAGGACATTTATAGTAACTACAGAAAAAGACACTAGCTCCCCAAAAGTATTGAATAATGGCTTACACAAGGATCCGTCCTTGCTCCTCTCCTGTTTAATTTGTATATATATCTGATATTCGCCCAACACTGTCCAGCAAGTTTGACTATGCAGACGACTGGGAAACAGCTACCAAACACAAGACCTCTGAAACAACTGAAGAAATCCTAACTTCTTATCTAGACATCTTAAGCCATTATTTCCGTAAATGGAGGTTACAACCGAACTCGAATAAAACAGAAGTTTCATTTTTTCACCTTTCTAATAGATTGGCACACTGATCCGTCGATGTCTGTTTTGAGGGAGACGAACTTAATCATAATATGCATCCAAAATGCCTTGGAATCACGTTAGATAGGACGCTTTCTTTTAAGGAGCACTTGTAACGAACATCTGGTAATCTCAAAACCAGAAACAACATTCTCCATAAGCTCTGTGACTCTTGTTGGGGATCGTCAGCAGACACTTTTCTTGTATCAGTTCTCGGATTGGTATACTCAGCAACAGAGTACTGCGCGCCTGTCTGATTTACTACTCCACACGTAAAAAAGATAGACGTACATCTTAACGAGGCCATGCGTATTTTTAGTGGGTCAACACGATCTGCTACCACAAATGGGCTGCCTATTTTGAGCCGCGTTACACCTCCTGATATCAGACGGAACTGGGCACTACTGCGTCAATACCAGAAGCTTGCTAATAACACCGACCTTCCAGTAACGGACGACATATTCCCTGAGGAGCGACAAACTGAATTCAATACCACTGATGAATGGGAACGCTGCTGGCAACAGAACTGTCCTCCACAATGCCTACAGCTCCCGTGCATTCGGGAGAAATCCCCTGGATTCGACCAGCCTCGGTCAAGTTGGAGTATCTTGAACCGTATCCGAACGTGCCATGGACGATGTGCTGACACTCTCACCAAGTGGAGCAAATATTCACCACCATAGTGTGGCAGTGGTGCGGAACGACAGAGAGTTCCTATGTTGTATCGATATGTCCCGTAAGTGCCTGTAAGCGTCCTTTCGAAGATTTCCTAACAACGATGAGTGATGTTATAAAATACATAGAGGACCTTGATATCCATATATAGTCGGTGTGATTTGTATTATTTTATGCTGGAGAGCTGCGCTTAAATTCTGACGTGTTGTTATCTTTGTATATGTATTGCTATACTATAAATAAAAAATAAATAAATCTCTGGTGTATTTTCAGTAAACGTGTGTCATTTGTAATTAACACAGTTGTCGTTTGCGTGTTTAAAAACACATGTGTGTGAGAATGACGCATTTACTTAAAAGGATCTTCAGTGTATGTTCTTAAACATTGTTGTACGAAAATGTTTAATTATAAATTTAAAACAGTTCACGTCACTATTTTCACGTTAAATGAAATGGTACATAAAGTTTATTTTCGTTTTAAATGCCTGATGTGTTTACTGCTTTTCTCTCAATGCGAGGATGCGAATACTACATCGAACGTTGCAGAATGTAGTTGAAGAGGGTTTTTAAATAATAGTCAGTTCTCGTCTATTTTTTAAATATCTCCAATGCTGTGCACAATAGAGATTATCATTAGGCAACATAGATTTTAAAAAATATTTCTGAGAGCAGACATTGTTTTGGAAGCCGATATCTGAACCTGTAAAATGTATACTGTACGGCCGGAACTGTCACAATTAATAAAATCTTCCGGGATATTATGCTGTGGTCGAAGAGATTTATCGCAAGTCCGTGTGCAATACCAAATAGAAACCACTCCCAGAGAGCAGAAATGTACAGATTGAATTCAGATAGTTATTTGTAGAGAGATAAGATTGCTGATTTGCTCTCCTCCACTTTTGCAGAAACATGCATTGGACGTGCTGTGCTGCACGAGCACGTCGAGTTGCTACAGAAAATAAATCCACTCGTGAAGTGCTATGTATCAACTGAAGGTAACCTCAAGTATAGGCTAAGGGCGGAATTAATTCAAAATCTTTGTAGACTGTGTTACCAACTACTGAAAGAAGTGGAAGAGCGCACACGTATCGATATCACAAATGTCTATGAAAACGCTCGTTGCCGAGTGCCATGTGGGAAGCGCTGCCTCCGCCAGCGCAAATAAATCAGGAACTGAGTAAGGCCGATATTAAAAGTGTGGGAGCATGAAATGCGTTCACTATGCCTGCCGACTCAGCACGAGACCCTTTGAACATTCACGGACATATTTCAGAGGGAAACTTTTAACTTAGAAATGGAATTTTAACGCGCGAAAGATTACAGGGGCAATAAATTATTTTGTGAAAGAGCGAGGGTCGAAGTGAGCCGCCATAAACCTTAGGAAGTGTCTGGGAAGGGGCCGGCGCTGGGATGCGACGGCTGCAGCCTGCCTACCGACTCTCCACCCTCGCCCCTCTTCCCCCACCCACTCGGAGCCATTCCCTGCCCGCGTTCGGTGCGCGGCCCTGAGGTCCCGATACAACGGATGATAGGTCAGTAAAAAAGAAACTAAAAAAACAAGGAATCGCTAAGTGCTTCAATCGGACACTCAACAAAGAACACCAAATTGGATCCTCGACCGAGATCCGAAATATATGGCACCTTTCGAGAATTCCCTATTCTTTGTCACTGCCTCAGATGTAGAAACAGCTATCAGAAAATAAAAAAATGGTGGGGGAAATGCTGTAGATATCGTAGACCCCGTTATTGTATTTGGATGACAGACACACGCTTGTTTCAGATCTGCAAACCAAAAATGCTAAGGATGCTCCTTCCGGAGCTCCTATTCTTCAACACCAAAAGGGAATCAGCTGTTTATCCTTGGCTAAATTTATCAGAAACATGGTCTGGTAATCGCTTGTTCTGGGAAAAGACAGTCACAAATATATATGGAACGATCGTCTAGTGTTTTTCAGCACACACGTATTCGTATACACAAATTCATGACCGTTTGTGATGGCCGGAGAAACCATAGTACCTATAACTATCGTACGTGTATCGTGCAAACAAAAAATTCTAAATCAAACAAATAAAATTTTGAAGGCTCTCTTCACTTAGGAAATGTCTTCAAAGATACTGTATCGCAAATTGAGCTTTATTAGAGACAGAGGAAAGTAATTCGCCAACACTGAAAGAATGAGAAAGCGGTTCGCCAGAACAATAAACTGTGAAGCGAGATTTGTAGTAGTTCAGTCTTCCTCCCACATTGTTCAATGTTTACACTGAAGCTGGAATAAATTGACATAAGGTAACATTCGTTGAGGTAATAATATGTTGAAGAAACAGTTGTGAGCATGCCAAACCAATACGTCTCTATTAGCTGAGAATGTGTATGGTTATTTAACTTGGAACGCAGTCTTAGAAGGCCATGAACACATGTATGTACTATCACACTCAAAAGTATCCGAACGAACAGAATTGCAATTCTCATGATTTTTATGCATAATACGTCTAGCAGGTCTTCTAAACTCTTTTTAGGTAAAGCCATTTGACTATTCAAACTAGGTACTACAAGAGAACCACTAGAGAACTTCGCTCTATATGATAACCAGCCTATGTGAAAATTAATGCCACGATAATCAAAATATCAGGATGAAAATGACACACTCTTTAACACTTGTAAACTTAGATTTATTACAATAAATAACGTTTGAACAAGAAAGGTTCAACTTGAAATTACTCGACCAAAATTTTGTACTCAGGAGTTGAGAGTCCTGTCTAGTAACTATTCTCCCTGTTAATTAACCACATAGTATCTTAAATATGGTTTCAATCACCACTAACAACCTAATCGATTGTCATCGAAGCAGAAGCAGCTGTCGGAATCCGAAGTTTTTTACCAGTAGCGAGATGATTGAAACAGAAGTGACCACACGAAAAAGCTTTGCCTCGCCGGTGCTCGAATCCGGCACCTATCGCTGTTGTTTCTCCAGTCACGAACAAACTTAAAGTACTGGTGAATTTCACTGGAAGTAAGGTGTGCGTGTGTTTGAGCTCGAAATAACGCAATGAATAGTTCTGTGCTGACTGGTAGTCGGAAAAGGCACCAACAATTTTTGTTGGCAACGCACAGAGAAACGTCAAAAATCATAACTATTTTCCAGTCATAATCTGATGTGGACTTATTACAGATTAAAATGTCATGAAGAAAGGCTTTGTGTCAGACCAGCACTCAAATACTGACACGTACCATTGGAAGACCTAGAGGAGTTTTAAGTCTTGGGGAAACAACTAAATAATGGAACTGTATCGTCTGGTACTTATTGCCGATGATACAAGTATAGCTACCACACCCGACACACAAGAATTAACTGGTGAAATTGTAAACGATGTTTTTCAGAAAATCATTAAGTGGTTCTCTGCAAATGGGCTCTCATTAAACATTGACAAATCACAGTACATATAGTTCCACACAGTAAATGGAATGACCCCATTAATAAACATAGACTTCGATCAGAAATTGGTAGCTAAGGTAGAATATTCAAAATTTCTAGGTGTATGCATTGATGAGGGGTTGAACTGGAAAAAACACGCTGAGGATCTACTGAAACGTTTGAGTTCAGCTACTTATGCTATTAGGGTCATTGCAAATTTTGGCGATATATATCTGAGTAAATTAGCTTACCACGCCAATTTTCATTCTCTGCTTTCGTACGGCATCATATTCTGGGGTAACTCATCATTGAGTAAAAGAGTGTATATTGCACAAAAGCGTGTAATCAGAATAATTGCTGGAGCTCATCCAAGATCATCCTGCAGACACCTATTTACAGAGCTAGAAATCTTCACTGTAACCTCACAATATATATATATATATATATATATATATATATATATATATATATATATATATATATATATTCACTTATGAAATTTTTTATTAACAATCCGAACGAATTAAAAAGTAATAGCAATGGTTCAAATGGCTGTGAGCACTCTGGGACTTAACATCTATGGTCATGAGTCCCCTACAACTTAGAACTACTTAAACATAACTAACCTAAGGACATCACACAACGCCCAGTCATCACGAGGCAGAGAAAATCCCTGACCCCGCCGGGAATCGAACCCGGGAACCCGGGCGCGGGAAGCCAGAACGCTACCGCACGACCTCGAGCTGCGGACAAAAGTAATAGCAGTGCACATGGCTACAACACTAGGAGAAAGGATATAGTCTTTGGTCACTTACCTAATAGCATCAAAAGTCTGACAGAGAGCCATATAGCATTTAAAAGGAAATTAAAAGAATTTCTTAATGGCAACTCCTTCTACTCATTAGATGAATTTTTGGTTATAGTAAGTGGGTAACTTCCCAACCTCCACAAAAAAAAAAAAAAAAAAATTGAGTGTCATGTAATATTTTGTCTAATGTACTATCTTGTATAGACACCTTTTATTAACCTGACACGTTCCACATCATTACGAATTGTCGTATTCATGATCTATGGAACAAGTACTAATCTAATATAATCTAATCTAATCCCGAAGAGATCAGATCCAGCGAAAGGGGAGATATGAGTTCGAATCCCAGTCGAGCACCAATATTTTCAACAAGAAGAGTTAAATGCCTTGTTACTTTACACTACAACTGGTTCATTGTAACATAAAATTTTTCGTTTGAGAATGCTTACTGGAGAGAGAGATTATGCTTGCCGTGACTTCCGCTTCTGTCTTTTCCCAGCCTACACTAACTCCAATGAAGTTGGTAGGGAACGGACATCTTGTTTAATGTGGGTTTAAGACAACGGTGCAAACTTATGATGTTCAGATGGCGTCACCAGGGGTGAACTGGGTCTTTTCATGATTGTTAAAAATCGTTATCTGAAGAGTAAATCGAACTCACAACTTAAAAAGCTAGAACCATTCGAACAGATTAGACATATGACTGGCAAATGATTTTCTCGTTATGAACAGTACTCACGTAGGATAAGAGTTTTGACTCCCAGGAAGTGAATTGTAGCCTGTACAAAACTTTCATTTCCTTGTTCGTCTGCATCGACATCCACCGACAGCCTTGTCTACCTAATGTGTATTTTGGACCTGATCTTGTAAAAACTGAAATAAAATAACGAAACGGCCATCTGCACAACTGGCAAAACGGTAGTACACGGACGTTTCTGTATAAAGTATTGCTTTGCATTTAAGTTGCTGTGGTCTTGTACTGATTAGTAGTCTGGTGGCAAGCATTGCGCAATAAAATATATGTCGTTTTTTTCGTTTCAGTTAAGACCATTTCGAGGAGAATTATATTCCACGTTTAAGAAAACCAACGGGCTTTGCCGAATGAACCTATTACGGCTTACAGCTATGATTTACCCAATCACTGGTGTGAAAAACTGCATTTAACCGTCATGAGACACCTGAATTCAGAGGGAAATGGCAGGTAAAAATGAAAGGAAGGATGATTAACGTTATTCATCCCACCAACGACGAGGTCATAAGGGAAGAAGCGGAAGCAAAGACAGGAAGGGTGGAGAAGCAATTTGATTGCGTCAGTAAATACCCCATTATTTCTCTTAATCGATTTAAGGAAATAACGGAAAACTTAAATCAACATGACAGATGGACATTTGTAAAACTACAGATTAATTTCATAAAAAGAAGAAGAAAACAAAAAATCAGAAGCAAAGGGGCAGTGTGAGTGCGAAAAATGTGATTTTATGCCTCTGCTGGCACAAAGAAGTTGTTCAGAACTGTGTTCCAGGGGTTTGTCCATCATAGGTGGCACCTATTTCCTACAAATACGGTCGCCATAAAAGAAAAGCGACTAATGAAACTGCATCAGGAGCTGCTGCTGGACGAGAACGCCCGTCTGCACCCTGGTGATTTCACTGCAGAACGTATAGAAGAGCATAGGTGGAAAGCAATCCCTACCACATTTATTCTTTCGCCATGAAACGCGTAATTTTCTCGCTCCATACGGAACTACCATCAAAAAATTTTCTTTGTGGACGAAAATGTACTTCCATTGAGAAAATATTTTTCTCCGAAAAGGCGTGGAATCTGAAAATTATCTAAGCATTATCAGACTGTTGTAGCTTAATGTGAGAGAATATACTGTTAATGACTAATTTTTCTCTTACACGACTCTGTTATATTCAATAAACCAATAAGAATCTTTGCAAAAATATATACTTTTCTAATACAAATGAATTACATCTTATCATGATAATCTCATGACTAAAGCCTAGCTTAATAAAACAAATGGTATCCGTAATACGAGCATGGCCGAAACTCAGCACTCTTGGCCTCAATGTCGTCTTCATCTACGTGAAGTCCCATGTCCTACCCAACTGCCCTAGCTGCAACTCCAAATCCACATGTTAAAATATGTGTTTCTGGAAGTGACTGTAGACCCAAAAGAAAAAAGAATTAACAAATTTCGTAATGCCACACATGTTTCAAACAACCGGTGTATTCACAAAAATCTGAAAACTATCTCGGTTAAGCAGAATAACACATTTTAACAAGGGTGCCAAGTTTCAGTTTCTTAAACTTTTTGCCTCTCTATCAAGGGGGTAGTAAATCAAGATATCACCGAGAAACAACTTGAAAACTTCGAAAGTTAGTAAGTCAACGGTTTTAGATGCAATGAGGTTGATAACATATATTAAAAATTTTGAGATCAAACTTAGTTCTTGCTTCCGTAAGGACACCAGAGATTAAATGTCCCCAACAATGTGAACAAAAGCCGAACCGCGTCACTGAACTTGTAAGTCATTTTCAGCCAGGTGTCCGGATACTTTTGATCACATAGTGTAAATGCACATAACTAATCCTGCAGGTTGCGATGTAATATTTGACCACGAACGGCGCCTGTGTAGTGTGGTTAATATGCTGCAAGTGTTATTCGTGCTCAGGACAGTGTTCCATTTGGTTTTTAGATCATAATGTCGGAGCTAAATTAATTCAAAAGCAGACAGTTTGTTGGCGCTTGTAGTCGACGGCGAAGTGTTGTGTGTTTCAAGAGGCACCGTATAGAATATTATACCGCGTTCAGGGAGAACGGAAAGATATCACCATCTAAGTCACAACGTGGACTAAAATCTATGTCGATTGATCGTACAGATCGTCTTTGAAGAGAACTGTGACGAAGAATATGAGGACGGAAGTGGCAAAAGTCACTGCAAATCTGAATGTCGCATTCATTAAGGTTGTTAGCACCAAAAGCACAGGAAGGAAGCTCAGTAAGAAGTGAATTGCCGTGCGAGCTGCAACTCCAAATCCACTTATCAGCGATGCTAATTTCCATAAGAGAAAAATGTGGCACTGAAGTCATACAGCCTGGACAGTGGAGCAATGGAAGAAAATCATTTGGTCGGATGAGTCTTGTTTCACACGGTTTTCAACTTCTCTCCTCATTTTGCTCCCTAGTGAAGCTGCAATCTTCCAGAGTTCTCCACCTTAAAACTTCTTGCAATCTTGGTTTACTCTCCCCTTGACATAAAGGTAACATATTTAAGAAACTGCGTCTTCACACTCTTGTTAAAACATGTTTTTCTGGTTATACCGAAATAGTTTTCCGGTTTTTGTTAATACACTGTTTGTTTGAAATATGTGTGGTATTAGATAATTTGTTACTTTGGTAGCTTTTTGAGTCTACTACCACTGCCAGAAACACATATTGAGAAGCACTCTGCCATGTCATTTGTCAGCGTTGGAGTTATGGATAAACTGATAAAATTGCTAAAATTGATCGCACTATCAATTGTGGTGCTTATTACAGTACATTTTCCCACATCGACAGTGTCATTTCCATCCCATCCGTTCACTGGAACACTGTTGATTACCATATAATGATTGACTGACACCACTTGTTTCAGATGGAAAGAGTCTTGATGGAAGCAGCACCTTCCGCATATTGCCAGCACCGAAACAGTGATTTCATTTATTGGCTGCAATGTAAGGTATCAGTGCTCTTGGTCTCTATGAAATGGAATGCTTAGATAACTGACACCCTGTCACTGTGAAAGATGAGATTAAATGTAGAGGTTCTCACTTTTGGGCAGCTGTTTATAAACGCCCCACAGTACCGGAAACTCTTCCAGTTTCTATATATTGTGATGCCTTCCACATTTTTATCAATAAGAAACACTCCCTCTGTATAAGCTGCGTGGTAGTTAATTTTTCCTGCACGAAAGTGTGCTATTTTTCTTGTTATGATAGCTTCCTACCCGTCAGCCTCCTAGAGAATGGAACAGTTGTGTCGGAACGTGATGAGATTTCGAAAGAATTACCAGCAAGGGTGTGTAACTTGGCAGGGGTCATCTCTTACTCATCGAAATCAGGTGGATTCAAATGCTATATGTCAAAGGCTGGAAGATTCATGAGAATATGGTGGGTAGGCGAGTTGAGAGGCGAGCTCTATAGTGTTTCTTTTAAGCATTGTGGGCCAACATTTTAGAGCCTCTCACATACCAACAGTGCTCTCTGGTGGCGGAGCTGGTGTAGCTGTGAACTATGCCAGTTGGTCTCCGAATCTCAACGTGAACAGAAAAAACTTGGTTTTCCCACCAATAAATTAGAATTTTCAAATATTTTCTGATTTTCCCGCCAAAATGCGAATTTCGCCCCATTTCCAGGCTGGGGGGAGGGGTTGTGGAGGAAGGGTCACGCGTCACCTTGGGTAAACACATGATGTTATCAATGGGTGGTGGGTTAATTAACTGATCAATTAAACTATTTGCGTAATTAATTTGATATCAAGATTGCGCCAGAAATCCGTTTTCTCCGCTGTTGATGGGTTCCATAGGATTGACTTTAGGCGAATTTGGTCGCGGACACATCAAAGTGAGTTCACTATAATGCTCCTCAAACCGATGTGGTATAGTACCGGCTCAGAGACACGGGTAACTATGCTGCTTAAAGATGACATCGCTGTCGGTAAAGTACATCAAACATGAAGGGATGCAGGTTTGCAGCTGCCAGCCTGTCTTCGATTACTACCACGGGTCCCACGCAAGGGCACAAGAGTGTCTTCCATAGCATAATATTGCTCCCACCAGCCTGCATCCGTAGCGCGCTGCAGGGTTCGGTGACGGAGTTTGTGGAAACGTCCATAGACCTAGTGTAACAGAAATGTGATTCACACTAAGAGCCGACATGTTTCCATTGATCGACGGTCTAATTCTAATGGTTCCCCGCCTACTGCAATGGTAGCTGATACGTCGTTGGGTCAATGTATGAACATGCAGGATTTCTCTGCTAGGGAATATACTGAACGGTGTGCTTCGAAACACTTGTGAGTGCACCAGCATTGTGCTCTTTCGGCCTAGATGCCACAGACCACCATATGTCTTGCTTTACAGAGCACCCTACGTTCTGTGAAGAGTCGTGGACGTCCAACCATGTAGCGCCTATAGTCCGATCCATGAACGATGGCGGTTCGCACATGTCGAGGAATGGCGAGGATTACATTTTTGCGATTTCAGGCGACAGGTACGGTACGCGCACGCGCGTGTTTTCCACTTGAAGAACGATAGATCGCGAAATGGAAACCACAGTGACAATCAAAACTGTTTTATTTGAAACAGTTAGCTACAACTTCCAGCTACTTATCTCCATAATCGCCGATCCGACTTAGACGTTTGTCGTAGCGTTGTACCAACTTTCCAATACCCTCATAATAGAAGGCAGCCGCCAGTGCTTTACGCCAATTCTCTACGCTGGCCTACAGCTCTTTGTCTGTGACAAAATGTTGTCTTCAGAGCCAGCGGTTCATGTGAGCAGAGATGAAGCTCAGAGGGAGACAATTACGGGCTGTATTGTGGGTAATCAAACATTTCCAACTGAAAACGATGCAGGAGAATCTTCATTGCCTCTGCAGAATGTGGTTGAGGATTGTCTTGAAGAAGAAACCGCACGACAGTTAAGTAAAGTTGGTAGCATTGTTTCATTCGAGTTTTCTCACCATGCCCTCGTACTTGGGGGGAGACACTATTGTTCTAGGTATTTTTATGTGCTCCCTGTGTGCTCAGAACTAAAAAGAACGCCGAAACGCGATCGACGGTCATATTAGAGCCACTGCCCAACACAACTGTGTAAAACTTCATCGGATATTCACTGTGGTTTCCATTTCACGACCTATCGTTCCTTACTTTCCGAATAGCCCTCGTATGTCTCTCTGTTAATTAGGCAGAATTTATCACTTAACACCACAATCAGCGATGACAACTCGCTACAAATGGAATCGAAATTCACTAAACAACTCGCTACGATCACGTTTAAAGCTCCCATTAGCTATGGTATTCACAGCGGAGAGCTCAGAACATAACGAACGTTAAGTGGCTGTCGGAGCATACGTGACGTTAGGTGCGCAGAACAAGCCTAAACTCGACCACCATCGTTCGCGACTCCAACTATAGTGCTAGTTTCACTGTCCTTCTACCTCTTTGCGTAGAAACTCAAGACAGCAGCACGTGAACATTCGACCAGTTTCGCCGTTTGCGAGATACTCGTTCACAGACTCTAAGTAATAATAATCTGCAGTTGAAAAAACTTCGAAGCAATTGTGATTTTTGGTAACGGGAGGGTCATTTGAGTCATGTTCGATGCTGGGTTCGTTGTGAAATCCCACCGCTTATTCATTAAACGCTAGTGAACTGAGCTGCGATCGTAACTATAATCCTATTAAAATTACTTCACAGTTAACACTTTACGCGTTTTACTTGGTTTCCTCCAATCCAAGTGCTCAACTTCTTGTGCGGACCGTTTGCCATTGCCAAAGTGCCACAAAAGTTAGTCAGTTTACTTCCAATTCCTTGTCTTGCTATCTTTCTTGGTGTGTTTGGAGCCCGAATTCTGGGTCTGGCCCTTATATTTCGTGTTTCTCACACACGAAAACGTCACCAAAAACAACACACACACACACAGACACACACACACACACACACAAGCATACGCAGTGATGCTAAAGGCTCCCGTAAACGAGCAAACGTGTTTTTCAAATGAGCCATTGCCTAGCTGCAGTTATGTCAAACAAGCCTGTACACGTACAAATAAAGTTTGTCAGTTTAATCTCATCTTGAAGCAGTCGCTCTTCGTGTCAGTATGTTGACGGTAGTGAGAATGACCAGAAATGCACACAAAGCAGTCCTAGCATTGACTTTGTTACTGTGTTTAAAGAAGAACGGAAATGAGCGTATGGCGTCAGTGGCCGGGATTTCCCAGTCGGGAAGTTCGGCCGCCAAGTGCAGGTCTTATTGAGTACGACGCGACCTGCGCGTTGACAATGGGGATGAAATGATGAAGACGACAGCACAACACCCAGTCCCAGAGAGGAGAAAATCTCTTCGCCAGCCGGGAATAGAACCCGGGGCCTCGTGCGTGGCAATCCAACCCGCTGACCATTCAGCTAATGGGGCGGACTGTTTAAAGAAGAAGAAGAAGAAGAAGAAAACATGACGTGGGTCCAGGGAATGCCTTAAAATGAGAAATATTTACATGACAACATAATAATGGAAATGCTATACTCAGAACCTCTTTTACGTCAACTTTCTGCGGACGCAAAGCGAAAAGTTATATAAATTGTTTAGAGTTCGCCCTCATAGTGCGAAAGAACACAGAAATATGTGAAAATTTATTCTCTTCTACCTACTCCTCTAATGTCGGTACATTAATATACACAACATAGGACCACTTAGCCCACATCATCCTTGGAAGAACTGGAGAACTTCGATTTCTTTTATTTCATTGCGCTCCAACTTTTACGTCCAGATTAAAATATTGATATTGTTCATAAACTCTTTCTATGTAATAAATGGCTGTTAAAGATGTAACACTTCTGTCATTTTGGTAATTGTCAGTGATATTTTGTTTTCATTCTTGGTCGCAGTTTCCCTGGTTGTGGGAACTCGCTATACAGTGCGATAAAATATATAACAAAACAACTTTTCACCAGGCATAGCCCTGCTGACCATCGAGTTCGGTGGCTGCCTTTCAGTTAATGCTACATCCACTGAGTGGATCCTCAGTGGGAGGTGGTCAGTGGGAGGAAGCTCATCAGTTGCTTCCCACTGAGCAGAGTCTGGGAGGGCTGGAGAGCAGAAAGAGAGATCTATGACTGAGGGTGAACCAGCACCAGCTAAAAGATGAGTAGGATTGCCTGTGTTGAGGATACACAGCTCCTGAGACATAATGAGGCTCTACAAAATCCGAGCCCTAGCGCAAGTTGAGTTCGAGTCCCATAATACATTGCAGGCATTGAAGTCATCTCGTAGGAGAAATGGGCAAGGAAGTTAGTCGGTAACACCTGTGAGAGCCTCAGAGTCTGTGGCTGCCAAGGGAGGTAAAGACAGTGAGCAGATAGCGATCTTGTGCTTCACATGCACTTCAGCAGTTACTGCTCATAGATCAGAAACCATGGAAAGAGCAGAGGAGTGGTGTGCTTTATAGCCCAGTAGCACAAGGGCATCAGTGGCTTTAGAATGAATTTCATGAAAATACAAGAACAGGGCATGTGCCCGTGTTAGGAGTTTCAGTTCCTCCACATGAATCCTGAATGCATGTTCCACTGTAGTACAGGAGCCATTTATCATAGGGGTTGCACTTTCACCCTATATCTCTACTGGAGTGGGAAGCCTGCATCTGGTGGATGTTAAGTATTGGAACAAGATGGTTGGCCCGAGCAGCCTTCACATTCCATTGACTGTGAAGCAGAAGCAGTAGAATCTTCAGATCGAGCGACATCGACACGATCTGACGGCTTACTGCGCGGTTTTGCCTGCGCTGGAAGCTTCTTGCTTGCATTTTTCTTCTTGGGTAGATTTGTGGGAACTACTGCAGCAGCAGTAGAGGCACTGCTGGATTATTTACAAGACTCTGCCTCTGGAGGTGCCAAGAGATTCCCGATGCTGGCAACTGTGGTTTTATCTGCAGTTCTTGGGAGGAGGGAGGGGGGTGGGGCAGATATAGGCTCTGAAACAACTGCCACTTTTGCAGTGGCTGACGCAGTAGTGGTGCTGATACTGGCAGTGTCAGTCTGCGTAAAGCGATCAGCTGTCGGCATAGACTTTTTGAGGTCTGAAGCGGAAGATGCATGAATCTGAGAGGCTGGATGGCCTCTCCATGTGGAATACATTTTATTGTTTCAATCTCTTGTGTGTTCCGCTCGTCACGATAGATGCTGCAGTCTCTATTCCAGACAGGGTGGTGCCGAAAGCAATTGACACATTTTTGGGGGGAGGGGGGTGAACAAATGACACCTCCTTAGGTGGCCTTACCAAATTTTCCACAAGCTGCTTCCCCCTCACATCCTAGAGTCGAGCGCCTAAAATACTGGCATTTAAAGCAGCACATAGGATTGGGGCCATAGGGCTGTATGTGGTAGGCTCTGGGAGTTTCATGCTATTGGAAGTAAGGATAAAGCAGTCGGATTTTACCAGATTCCCATCCACACTTTTTATGACATTCTGCACGTCGACAATACCTCTTGAGCCCACTCATCTTTCAGTTCTACTTTGGGAATGTCAGCAAGTATAACCCTACTACTACTATTATAATTTAGTACGCTTTTACCTAAATAACAGAAAACTCTGCCTCTTTATTGCCACATATAACCCTCTTACTAAATTTCGTTTATTTTCCAAATAAAGTACACTGTGGGAGGGTAGTTATGTTAATAGGAAAAGCTAATCGATAGAGTTATCCTGTTTACAGTATTTGACCATGTGTTGCGCCTAATGGATAAGTAAATCAGACTATTCACTTCTTTTCCTAAGATCTTACCCAGCGGTTAGAGACAAACCAGTATGAATAATATTATACTGAAGCTAGGACAACTCATTTCCAAGTTCATTTAGTGGTTTAAAACAAGTACTAATGGTCGCCAGCCTATCCAGGCAATGAAAAGTGAAGTATTGGAAAGCCGAAGTACGAATTTTGCCTCCTTTCTTGCTACTGTTTAAGTTACTTCTTCAAATAGATATTATTCCACGTAAACAGTGTTGGACTACTCCATTACACGTTACGTTTTTGAAAGAGAAAAAGCCCAGTAGATAACTTCAAGGAAGCTAAAACAATTTGGCAAGGGGGGAGCTTTAGAAAAGCACTTTCCATAATAAACAAACTTAAATACTAAAATACTTAGATACCAAAGCTCACACTTTTAATGCTGAAAATTTCACTTCAAGAAAACCTCTTTATTACTGTAATTTACTTTCAGAAGCTATTATTCTTTGAACTAACTATGTTTAGTCATTTAACACATTCTAGTAACTAGGCTTCACTCTGATTGAATTTTACGTAAGCAAACTTTTACTAATACACTTTGCAATAGTTAAGAAAATTTTTTCGTTGTTTGTACAAAGAAACAATTAAAATGGTACCTCTTTATATTAACTTGACGCTTCATAATTCTGTAAAACAGGATACTTGGATTAATGAAACACCAACAAGGACCCCTATGTAGGTGTATGATTAGGATGAAGTAACAGGGTGAACTAGTTTCTTTAAAGTTCAAGAATGGCTATTAAAACAGATTTCAAATTAATGGTTCACGCTGTACAAGAGTAAAATATAAAAAAAGTCTTATCTGGTGGCTGTAGGCTTGGGTATGGCGAACAATTATGACGGCTTCACTACCCACAGTACGGCCTGCAAGTATCTTGCTGTATGGGCTTAATTTCTCTTCTTGGCGTCGTTCAATTTTACATACAGTAGTTAACAACACGCAGGTATGCTGTAAGCCATTTTCAGTCTTCATCCAAGGCAATGTTTGAGCAAATTTGCAGGCGAAGCTTCTCCTGCTCCACAAGGATGTTTCCTCAATCACTGCTGCCCACAGACTGTGTAGGTAGCGCGTCAATTTGCCGTTGCCACCTTTTCCTCTCCCCAGAGCCACTTTCTTTCCAAACAAAAGCACATTGGCTCTTATATAAGACCTATTTCTTCCATTGTTCCTATGCGTGACCATTTCTAAATTGTCAAATTTACATCATCATGCACAGTTTCTACACACAAATATTTTTAAATACAAAATGTCATCAGAAAATTATTTAACACAATAAACAATTTAGATAGTATTTTTCATACATAACTCACACACAACGCAAAGAACTTCAGACTCCAGTACAGTATTTATTACTTTACATCTACAGAAAATATAGTACCAATATGCGAAAATTTTAAAGCAAAAACAAATAATTTTATACAAGATCCCTGCATGACACAACACCTTCGCTGTAGTTGAACGTGTTGTGGAGCTCCGTTTCGATTGGATATTTCCTGATGTATTTCGTTTCCTAGCGATTTTTTGGTTGTTGGGAACTAGACATTTCAAGCAACAGTGTTCCACTTCGCAATCGCTTGACTGATTTTAAAGCACGAACAATGCCCTCTAAACCTTCTTGAATATAAAAGGGGGAAACTTTCTCGAAGCCGTCTACTTTCCTTCTACCAATCAAAAACACAATCTGCGCAGCAGCATGAGTCCTGTTAAAATAAACTGAATAAATCTGAATAATCTGTGAATCAGGAGGAATGGCTAAACAAGGCCTCTTGTTAGACTGTGTGTTGGTAGCCACCAGTGGCCCACCCACTCCCCTGAGAGGAGGAGGAGAAAATGTTGAGGGTTCCATCTTAGTCCAATGACTAGTTACGAAAATATGGGTCAACCTAGACGGAGTCACGCATGCATAGGAAATCATTATACAACCGGGGTGCGACAGTTTCCCTCGAGGTTGCGCGCTAACGACAGTTCCACCTTAATAGCCACGCATGTCATCGGTGAGCAGCCCACCTTGAGATTGACGTTTTTTTTTGTAGGGGTTTTTACCATCCTCACGATCCTGGCTGTCACGTCAAGATCCCCATTTCCTGTGGAACACATCGTTCCCCTGCCGCACCGTACACTGGTCGCCGAAGCATGCCCAGAGCTTACGGTGACAGAGGACTGGCGGCGTTTACCAGCCCCCAGATCAGGAGCTCCAGGGTCGGAAAGCCTGTGCACAGTAAGCGAATGCTGAACCCCCGATCGCTCTATTAAAATTGTTGCGGTTTATTCTAACCTCAATTCCCTCCTTTATAATGGAATTCCAATGAGGTGACACAACGGGCCAAGGCTATCGTATTTTCAAATTCCGTTTCATATCAGTTTTCTGGTAATATTCAGTTATGGCCGACTTCTCGAGCTCTCTTCTTCTAAAATGTTACCTGTGCTCAGTAAAACATTCAACAACAGCACGAATAGTTTGATCTCTATAGCTACCGCTGCATTCGCAGGAGACACCATCCTCACGGAGCACTCGAAGAACTATATCATCATTAAGAGGGCGTAACAGAGGCGGGACAGGACACTGGTCTCAGCTTATGTCTCTGCAGCTCACGTTATAACATGCTGCTCGTTGCCCAAGAGTATGGCAGGAACGCAACCAACTTGGCCTGTTCGGGCGATTCACGAGGCTTTTTTTGTCTGTGGCAACTGAAATCATGTGCAGTGTCTCCATTGTTTTAACTATTCTCTCTGAACTCGAATCTCAAATGTTGCAATTCATACTGTGGATGTCGTCATAAACAATGTTTGCACTTTGTATTATCGTTTTTAGTGCCATTTTTCTTGTGTACAGAATGTTGAATACTATTGGCGTCCAACTATCAGGTAGTGCACCTTGGTCCCCTGCACACCGAATAACCAAACTAGCCTCCTGCCTTCTGCCTAACTAAAACATCCAATAACGGTAGCTTAACTTCAGTCGCCGTCACAATAGTAAATTTAATGCTGCTATGGACGCCGTTCATGTGATCGACGAACTGTTGCAGTGTATTTACACCATGAAAGTGCCGTTGACATACAGTAGGAAGGAAAACGGACACAACGTCGCAGAATTCAGAGCATGTTCCTCAAAGTACTCCATAAAGAAGTTGACCAGAGAAAGTTGTCACCTCATCTGCGTGCCATCTATCAGCTCATAATATTCGTGGTGGTACAAGAAGTACGTCGTCGTTGGGGCATAATGGAACAACTTGACAATACCGAGTGGAAACTGTTGTGTCTAACGTTCCAGCATGTCTTATACTGGCACCCTCGTAAAAACTGATACTATATGCAAACTAACCATGGTGTTGTTTTGGCCTATCCTCATTTTCTTGAGTGTCTCAACCAAGGTTTGCGAGTTAACAATGTGGTGTTCACAACGTCCTAATTTGGGTACTAACAACCATACCAGATGTTGTGCCAATCTGTAGGTGGCAGAACTGATTGCGCTAACAATGGACCCAAGAGAGACTCCATCCTTGTGTATTTGAGAGGTCTGGCAGCACATGGCATTTGTTTCTTAAGCACTTCGTCTGGCATACCAGAGCCCTATAACACCATCCCAGCTTTTCTGGCGATGGCCATTATTGGACTGCAACTAAGCTTCCGGTATGTATCAGCCTCTAATAAATGTAGATCTTTAAGATGCTAGTCTTCAGAGTTCAGAACCACAGTGGGAGGTGATTGTGTGTGTGTGTGTGTGGGGGGGGGGGGGGGGGGGGGGAAGGGAGGGCGAAGGGGGGCGGATGGAAACAGTGGATAGAATAGTGTCTTGCACAGTGACAAATGAGTACTGGACCACACAGTGCCACAACACCAAAAGGATGGCCATCGTTAAGTCCACATATCTGTATTGGGCCGTACTATTTCACCCACAGTTTTGGCTCTACACTTGAGTACTGCAAACAGCGTCGACCAGTCGTTACAGACGGTTCAACCCTGTGCGGCGTGGGTTGAACTAGTGACAATGGGTCACCTTCCACTGCCCATCGGCCCAGTGACCAAAACTGTTTTTATGTTGTAATTGGCACGTATACGCCAAAGGTGGTATTCTGAGTGCCAAAACGTAATATCTTAGGACGAGTTAGGATTTTACTTGTAGTACAGAGAGGCCCACAGCGTTTTAGACACCACTGAAGTTACCGCAGTCTTTGTTGTTGAATGACACATTGGATAAACGTCAGATTTGGTGGTTTGGCTCAAATGGCTCTGGGCACTATGGGACTTAACTGCTGAGGTCATCAGTCCCCTAGAACTTAGAACTACTTAAACCTAACTAACCTAAGGACATCACACACATCCATGTCCGAGGCAAGATTCGAACCTGCGACCGTAGCGGTCGCGCAGTTCCAGACTGTAGCGCCTAGAACCGCTCGGCCACTCCGGCCGGCCGTGGTTTGTGTACCAGATGATAGAAAACTCATTTTCAGCTATTAAGTGTTGAGGGCAACATGAATAGCAACTTTGTGCATTACTGAGTGGACTGGTTTACAGAAACAGCGATTTTCCCAAAGATTCATTAGTTTTAGTTCGTTTATATATTTTTAATTTGTAGTTTATGTATTGAATTTTACCTGATGATGATCGCTAATCTGGAGCTAGTAATACACCATTAGAAGGGAATTATTGTTCCGTGCAGTATTTAAAGTGGTGCGTAGTATTGGTGCCAACGACGACCTTTTCGGAGTGCTAGATTTTGAACGTGGAACTACAGTGGAGGCAATGCTAAATTCAGGAAGATACATATTTGTCCAAGAGACCTGAATGCACCGTCAAGTAACACGTCAGCCCCTTAGTTTTTTTTTCATTTGATGGCTGTAGAAACTTTTGCTGAGTTGCTAGATAAACGATACCTTCCTACACATCTTCCGGATATCGACAGCTGAATTACTTCTCCTGAGTTTACTGATGAACAGTACCTAGGTTTCAACGACTTACATCAGAAGAACAGCTTAAAAAATTATGGTGGTTTTGAAAATAATAATAACAAAAATTTATTTACATGGAATGCGCGACTTACACTCAGAAATAAAAAATTGTTCTCGTGAGACTGTAACGCGATTTTAACTACAACGGGCAACCACAAATTAATAATAGTTCTGGCTGGTTTTGTCCAAAAGATAATCAGCTATGTTTATTTTGCTTATTTTGTGAATTAAAGCCAAGAAGAGTTAAACGGTTCTTCCAGTTATAAATATTACTGCTGATACAAAACACAAAAATGTTGCAGCCTGCTGTTTATTGCTACTACTGCCGATGCTTGCGTCGTGAAGTACGTCACTAACGTGGCAGGTCTAGGGAATTTACCTCACCTAATATTATGTTCCTCTTTCTCCACAACTCACTGCACATTTATTCATTTCATACTGTTAGCAAATAACTTATTTTAACTGCTATTAACGAAAATATTTCTTTTTCGTTCTGACGAAACCACATAAATTTATTTCTAACTCAGTGAAAATAAAGGAAAAGAGCAGCTAACTGGAGAATGGGAAGAAACGAGAGAGAGAGAGAGAAATAGGGAGAGAGAGAGACAGAGATAGGGAGGGAGGGGGAAGAGACGGTAGCAGGACGGAATGACGGCATGTGGAGCCAAAATGGACTGCAGTTAGGATTTTAAGTAAATTGGCTCAATATATCTCCCGGTTTTCGGGGGACTGCAGCGTGTTACAGCAGGCAGAGGCAATATAAGTAGCTATTATTTTTGGGAAAGTGAATTTTAATTGCGTGCCGTATGGTGGTCTGGGATTGGATACCCACTCGCCTCTGCTCCACAATGGGCAGAAAAGCCCTTTCGTTCCACATTTCTTGACTAAAGCAACGTGACTCTGGTCTTCCTACAGAGCTCGGAATTAGGACTAACAAAAAGACATCGTGCACTACTGGTTCTGTTGAGGGACACGGTGAAGCGTACAGATTTCCTGTATAAGGCACTATTCCGCACAATACCGCTAATTTTCTCTGATGAAAGCTGATTAACATTTTACCTTGAAACAAATGCAAATTATTGAACACATAGTTTTGCAAGAAATATATCTCATTCTTATATCACTTCAGTAGACTTGTGATGTTCGGTTGAAGGGCCATCGCCTACAATTCCCAATTCTTTTGGTTGTTCTGAATCCATATGTGGACATTACCAATCGAAGAGCCTATGAAATTAATTAAAGCTCTCAGAAACGACTCTCAGTGGTATCTAAGCTTCGTCGTTGCGTTCATTCTCAATGTGTAGATTCTCCTCTCCAATATAACCTACTACTTCCTCTTCTATGCTATAGGAGATGAAATCTAAAACGCAGACAAAATTTGTGTAGAGCGTTCGGGTTTGTATTCATGAATACAAGTGCAGAAAGACTTCAGATGCCAATGCACAGCGATGTACAGTAACAATTTTTCAACTATGGGGAAATGCTGTTGCTGAAACCATATAAATCACCTGGTTCTTTTATAACAACTTGCTTGACTAGATTGTATTACCTACTGAGAATAAGGTAATTAATTTAATGAGAAGGAATTATGAAGCCGTACACGCCTGAAGAATGACTATGTTCACAAAGTCCCACGTTTAGCATGTAATCCTCAACATGCAGTTCATTATGGCTGACCATCAGATTACTAGCATATGGCCTACGGGCGTGGCATCAAAATTTTAAGTTGCACGAGTAGCGCTTGTGGAGGTAGTTTATCCTTACGATTGCTTCACTTAAAAACTGAATCTGTTACCTCTAACGACCCAGAGATCTATTTTCTGAAATGCCAACCCCAATCTTTATTTACCTCACGTTAACAGCCTTTCAGCTCTCGGTATCAGATACACGATGATGTTCTGGAAGTTATCAAAAGAAAATGAGTTATGTAGGGGCATTACTAGCAACTCCTGATGTATATAGAAGTTGTTACGGACGCAGCACAACTCCGAAAGACATTTTAGATATTGGTAACTTCTTAATAAGCTCTCCATCGTCAGCTGCGATATTCTTACGAGAGAGACTTGTCATAAATGTAGGTATCTTTCATCCCGTACAAGCCCATTCCCAACACTAGTTCAAGGCAGAAAAACTTATTGTGGTCATTAAGGAAACAACTGTCTTTGAGCATAGGTCATAGGAAAACGTCCTGACAATTCAGAAATGATCCTGGCGGTATTTTTTGGTACGTATGGTGAAGTCAAATGGAAAGTAAAGTATGTTAGAAGAAACGGCGAATAGCTTAAACCATTATGATGTGTACAAGTAGAGTGATCATACTAGAGAAGTTACAGACAGGCGTAAATCTAGAAAGTAAATATCTAATCATCTTTTTAGTCAGTTCTTGGACCTCAGACGAACCATTCAATTACTTTTACTCCACACTTCCATACTGAGAGTCTTAACTAGTGTTCAGAGCACCAGACTTGCATTCAGAACGAACAGATTTCAACTCAGCGTATGGTCATACAGGCATATGTGTTCCATCATTTTTGTAAGTAACCTACTGTGAATGGTAGGGCAGCTTCATTGAAGAGGTGATGTCTGACGTTTTGTCCTGTTTTCCAAATCGAGTTTTTATTCCGTCTCTATCGACCAAAAATGCGTTGTATGGAAACAGTAAAACTCTATCATCATCATACAACTATAGTTTAAATGAGCTTGACCTCACTTACAACGAAAGATTATACTTCCTTGTTTCTTATCGATACTTTTCAAATGAGTATGAAACATGTAAGGTGCTGGAGGCAGTAAAATGAAAAATGAAATAAATGCTTGTATCTCCGTCGCAAGTTTCATTAAAAAGTATAGTTTCGAACACCTATGTGTGTTTCCTAACCATCCGTATCGTAAGTGTGACATTACAGGTGAAAGTCTTTGTACAAAAACTGACCCAACACTGAATATCAAAGCGGCACTACGGCCGACTCAACTACAGTAAGTAGGCCACACAGGACAGGCATTGGAGAACTGTAGCATGCCGAAAGTTTGTAACAAAGAAAACTACTAACGGAATCCTAACACCACTGCCTACGGTTGACGGTGTGGTCCCTATAAGAGCACTGAGACCTCAAACTCACTGCTAGAGGGCCATGGCCGCACACCCACGAGACGAGAGAGCGAGCACGTACACGGGTCGACCGTCCACTCCGCTCGATAGTGCTGAAAATAATGGTACAAGTGTATGGACAGCAACACATGTCCCTTGCAATTCGGCACCTCCCGCCGGAGGTTCGAGTCCTCCCTCGGGCATGTGTGTGTGTGTGTGTGTGTGTGTGTGTGTGTGTGTTGTTCTTAAGATAAGTTAATTTAAGTTACTTTAAGCAGTGTGTAACTCTAGGAACCGATGACCTAAGCAGTTTGATCCCTTAGGAATTCACACACATTTGGACATTCCCTTGCATTTCCGGTGTTCAGTCTGACCTCTGGGGCAATGGTTACCACCGTTAACTCCCGTGTCTTCATTAATGAGGGCATCCATCTGCTAGGCAATGGTATCATCAATGCAGTGTGGCCTGCCAGATCGTTCGTCATCGCCAACGACGTCCGTGCTTTCTTCAATCGCTTGTGCCATACATTAGCGTTTCTAACGGACATGCAGTGCTCTTCGTATACTTGTACCACTCCATAATGAATTTCCGTTCCCCGCACTCCTTCCGCTGTCAAGGAACACACCACACCCCTTTACTCTTCTTTTGAAACTTCCAGTTCCTCGTATTAAGCTCGAGGGTCGACGTCAGCACGTAATAGCTCTGTCGACAACTGTGTGTGTGCCAATATCCTTCTAGAGGCGAGTTATGAGCCTCAGTGCTCTGGTAACGATCACACTCTCTTCCCTTTTGCAGTTTTCATTTTACAGCATGTGGCTCGTTCCTTTTTGAATGTATGTTACACAATGTGTACTTAACAATGACTGCTTAGTACTCGTATAATCAGGATTTAATCTTTCCGCCTATTTACGCAACATACGCTACACTGTTTCATATTTAGGGTCAGCTCCCCTTCCCTGCATGATTCATCAATTCTCTGAAGTTTTTCCTGCACTTCGCTATAACCATCTGGAGCTGGACTTGCTACATACAGCCACACTATGCGCCATATGGAGCTACGGAAGTCTTCTTCAGTTTATTTATATATAACATGATCAGTATCGGCCTAATAAAACGCCTCTTAGTCGAGGAAGTAGGCATCTGCTGTCTAATGCCTTCTGGCGGTCATGGTCAAGCCGAGGAGACTGTTTCAAACGGCCGCTGTTTGTGGAATCGATGATGATTCTTAAGAAGAGATATATCTGCTCCAAAATGGTTATGATATTCGAACGTAGAACACCTTCCATTGCCAGCGGCCTTGCCGAAGTGGTAACACCGGTTTCCGTCAGATCACCGCAGTTACGCACTGTCGCCTGGGCTAGCACTTGGATGGGTGACCATCCAGTCTAACGAGCGCTTTTTCCAAGCGGGGTGCACTCAGCCCTTGTGATGCAAATTGAGGAGCTACATGACTGACACGTAGCGGCTCCGGTCTCGTAAACTGATATACGGCCTGGAGAGCGGTGTGCTGACCACATGCCCCTCCATATCCTCATTCAGTGACGCTTGTGGGCTGAGGAAGACACGGCGGCCGGTCAGTACCGTTAGGCCTTCATGGCCTCTTCGGGTGGAGTTTAGTTATTAGAACATGTTTCATGATCCTACGAGGACTTCCTCAAAAGTAATGCATCCGACATTTTTGTGTGAAAAATCTGAATGCTTTTTAAATAAAACAGCCGGCCGAAGTGGCCGTGCGATTAAAGGCGCTGCAGTCTGGAACCGCAAGACCGCTACGGTCGCAGGTTCGAATCCTGCCTCGGGTATGGATGTTTGTGATGTCCTTAGGTTAGTTAGGTTTAACTAGTTCTAAGTTCTAGGGGACTAATGACCTCAGTAGTTGAGTCCCATAGTGCTCAGAGCCATTTTTAAATAAAACTAACCTTACTAACTTCTACATCTTTATATTTCATATCTACACATTTGCAACCCTATTCCGCAAGAGGGTTCCAAACTGTAGCCTGTAATATGACGGTGTGTAATCTTACTATGTCGGTGCGTCAAGGACAGCGCATTATAATCAGATTTCATATACATCTACATGGATACTCTGCAAATCATATTTTAGTGCCTGGCATAGGATTCATCGAACCACCTTCACAACTCTCTATTATTCAGTCTCGTATAGAGCATGGAAAGAACGAACATCTATATCTTTCCGTATTTTATCGTGGTAATCGTTCCTCCCTATGTAGGTCGGTGTCAACAAAATATGTCCGCATTCGGAGGAGAAAGTTGGTGATTGGAATTTCGTGAGAAGATTCCATAGCAACGAAAATGCCTTTCTTTTAATGATTTCCAGCCCTAATCCTGTATCATTTCGGTGACACTCTCTCCCATAATTCGCGACAATACAAAACGTCCTGCCTTTCTTTGAACTTTTTCGATGTATTCCGTCAGTCTTATCTGGTAAGGATCCCACATCGAGCAGCAGTATTCTCAAATAGGACGGACAAGAGTAGTGTAGGCAGTATCCTTAGCAGGTCTGTTACATTTTCTAAGTGTCCTGCCAATATAATACAGTCTTTGGTTAGCCTTCCCCGCAACATTTTCTGTGTGTTCCTTCCAATTTAAGTTGTTCGTAATTGTAATACCTAGGTATTTAGTTGAATTTACGGCTTTTAGATTAGACTGATTTATCGTGTAACCGTAGTTTAACGAGTTCCTTTTAGCACTCATGTGGATGACCTCGCACTTTCCGGTATTTAGGGTCAACTGCCACTTTTCGCACCATTCAGATATCTTTTCTAAATCGTTTTGCATTTTGTTTTGTTCTTCTGATAACTTTATTAGTCGATAAACGACAGCGTCATCTGCAAACAACTGAAGACGGCTGCTCAGATGGTTTCCCAAATCGTTTATATAGAAAAGGAACAGCAAAGGGCCTATAACACTACCTTAGGGAACGTCAGACATCACTTTTGTTTTACTCGATGACTTTCCGTCAATTACTAAGAACTGTGACCTCTCTGAAAGGAAATTACTAATCCAAACACATAACTGAGACGATATTCCATAAGCACGCAACTTCACTACGAGCCGCTTGGGTGGTACAGTGTCAAAAGCCTTCCGGAAATCCAGAAATACGGAATCGATCGGAAATCCCTTGTCAGTAGCACTCAACACTTCATGTGAATAAAGAGCTAGTTGTGTTTCACAGGAACGATATTTTCTAAACGCATTTTGACTGTGAGTCAATAGACCGTTTTCTTCGAGGTAATTCATAATGTTCGAACACAATATATGTTCCAAAATCCTGCTGTATATCAACGATATGGGCCTGTAATTTAGTGGATTACTCCTACTACCTTTCTTGAATATTGGTGTGACCTATGCCACTTTCCAGTCTTTGGTTACGGATCTTTCGTCGAGCGAACGGTTGTATATGATTTTTAAGTATGGAGCTAATGCCACAGCATGCTCCGAAAGGAGCCTAATTGGTATACAATATGGACCAGAAGACTTGCTTTTATTTAGTGATTTCAGTTGCTTCACTACTCCGAGGATATTTACTTCTACTTTACTCATGTTGGCAGCTGTTCTCGATTCGAATTCTGGAATATTTACTTATTCTTCTTTTGTGAAGGCATTTCGGAAGGCTGTGTTTAGTAACTCTGCTTTGGCAGCATTGCTATCGCGCAGAGAGGGCATTGATTGTTTCTTGCCGCTAACATACTTCACATACGACCAGAAGCTACTGGGTTTTCTGCCAAATTTCGATTTCTAAATCGAATAATAAGTTCGTCCACGCATGGAGCACTCTCCCTTTGAGCATGACAAAGCCATATCAAACACGTGTGCTGCGACATCTACAACAATCCGACGCCTTGGGTTCAGTGTCTTCGATCATCCTCCACGATTTTCATCTGTTTCCGTAACTTAAAGAACACTTTCGAGTACTTCACTTTGATAATGATGAGGCGGTGGAAGCAGAGGCGAGGTTGTGACTCCGTCAACAATGTCAATCATTCTATGCTGACGATATCAACAAAGTGGTCTCTCGTTGGGAAATGTTGTCATCGTTAGTGTGACTATGTTGAGAAATAAATATGTAGACATGAACATCAAAGATGTCGAATATGAATAATGTTTCTTTTATTTAAAATGCTTTAACAGTTTTCATATAAATAATTAGGAATCACTGCTTTTCAGCACGCCCTCTTACAATAAACTGAAATTGGCGGGATATTCATTTAGTAAAGTACATTTGTCCGATGCTCTTACATTAACTCGGGATTGCTGAGAACTTTCTTTCAGTCGGCTGAAACGCTTGCTTTATCAGGCGTCCTACGATAAAGTGCATCAGGAAAGAGGAGGGGACAGGAATGAGTGTAAATGGGGTCGTACAGATACCCCACAAGTACAGCATCCTTTGAGCGACTTTGGATAATTTTCTTTTCCTCAAGTACATCTCTGACTATATATCATTCGCTGTTCCCCAACTATACCTACATCGATATATGCATATATACTCCGCAAGCCTCTTTACAGAACGTGGCAGAGGGCTCTTCGTATTAATATTAGTGCTTCTGTGTTCTGTTATATTCAGGTACTGAGTCAGAGGAACATGATTCTCGATATGCCTCTGTATTCACCCTCATCCGCCTTATTCTTGCGACATCGCCACAAAATATGTGATAGTGGCAGCGGAAATTTTGCACATTCTTCCTTCAGCACCGGTTCACTAAGTTTATCCAAAACAGTTTCAACGGAGCAACTTCGTTTTTCTTATAAAAGTCGACTTCTTTTTTTATGGGTTGTATTGATCTGTTAGAGTCCCAGCACCGCGGTCCTCACTTCATTCGATGCCGGCTACCATTTTTACCGGCTGAGATCTCCATACACTGGAGAGTATTCTAGATATGTAATTTCCTTTACAGATGCCCTTAACATTTCGAAGACCCTTCTCAGGTACCTTCCAACAAACCGATATTTTACGTTACTACCGATTACACATGTTCGTAGCATTTAATACCCATTCTGAGTCTCATCCCAAATCTTCCAGACGAAGCGACGGGCTACATTTTATCTTCGCTAATTTTTCAATCGGATCATGATTGGTTATCTCTCATTGTTATGAGTATTATCTTCCATTGAGCCTCATATGAAGAGAACTGACATTCAACTACCGTCATGTAGGTAATATTACGGTCAGCGGATTATATTATAGTGCTGTTAACCCTATTTGAAAAACAATTTGTGTATGTTCACAAGATTGTTGGTCTCATTACACCTCATTGAGGCTCACCGGATGTTGCTCTCATTTCTGTAGGGAATTAGCCACCCGCTATGTGGTAACGACCTCTACTAGTAAAAAATTTAAGGAGCCAAACGCATACTTGTTAAAATACGTCGAATGATCATATCTTTGTTGTTACTCCACAATGTGGTACAGTACGAACGCCTTTCGGAACGTAGTAAGACCGAATCTACGTGATCGTCGATATTCGTGTGCTGTTTCAAAAGAGTAATCGAAGTATTATCCACCTCAGCGAAACAATTTCGGAAAACAGAACGAAGTATTTCAGGCTTCTCTCTGTAATTATTCGATTCTGTGCCGGCGCGATCCCAGAGCGAGTGAATGGATGCATTTGTGCCATTTCCTGTCTTTACGTAACATCAAAATTCCTAGAGATTTTTTGTCAGCTCTATAGCTAGAATTTTATTTTAGAATCCATAAATTTCTTCTCTCATTGCTGTCCTTACGTTCATTTTGATGCCATTCTACTTCTTTTCTTTTTTTTGTCACTGAGGCTCTCGCTGAAATTTGATTTCATTTTTACTTTCTAACAAGCCTGTCGGATCGCGGTATTTGTAATCCATCACAACCTTATTCTGCAAATACTTGTATGAAACGTATTGTTCAATATTCTGAAATTTTATCCGTAGTTACTCATCTCTTTCGGAACAACAGAAGAACTTTTATATTCGCTGCTCAGACGAGTAACCCATGCTAGGCGTAACTATTTCCTACGCTTCTTAACATTCCTTTCAACAACTACAGTTATTGGTACTACAACAGCTATATGGTCACTTATCCCCTCCTTTATGTTATCTGAATTAAATAGTTTCTCTGTGCCTATCAACAGGAAACCTAAAATCTACATTTGAGAGGCTTTCCCTCGCAGCTCAAGGAGATTTGCAGATGAGACGTTTACCACATCACATGAATCTCTGTTACCTGTTCTAGTAACACAAATCTCCTTGATGACAGCTGATAAGCAAAAATCTCATCCTATTACCACAGCATGGTCAGAAAATATATCTAAGACTTTCTCCAAGATTTATCAGAAGCGGTCTGTCTCTGCAACGTCTGAGGTAGTGGTCTGTAAAAGCATTTGAACAACTTCTGGTGCTTGCCTTACGCAAGTTATTTTGCATTGGCAACCTTCCTGAGCGTTGGCGAGATGATTAACCCGCGTATAAAAGAAATACTGGATGAAGTCTACCACACTAAAACAATTCCAGAAAACTGGAAGTTTGTATTAATTCACCCTCTGTATAGAAAGGGGGAAGCAGATGGCGGTAATTCAAAATGGTTCAAATGGCTCTGACCACTATGGGACTTAACATCTGTGGTCATCAGTCCCCTAGAACTTAGAACTACTTAAACCTAACTAACCTAAGGACATCACACACATCCATGCCCAAGGCAGGATTCGAACCTGCGACCGTAGCAGCCTCGCGGTTCCGGACTGAGCGCCTAGAACCGCTAGACCACCGCGGCCAGCTGGCGGTAATTACAGAGGAGTCCGCAGATAGTAAACAGGTTGGAGAAAATCAGGCTGGATTTAGGAGGAGATTGTGTCCAGAGCCAATTCTAAACCTTAAACAAATAATTACGTATATGAAAATATGAAGTAAAAATACAGTGCTAATATTTGTTGATATTAAAATAGGCGGAGACTACCTCTTAAAAAACCGTGGAGGAATTTGCAGCAGATATGAAAAACACTGGAAACAAATGAACTCTCCCAAACACCGTATCTGAAGTTAAATTTCTTGAAGCAACATCTTTTCCTTTCCAAATAGTATCAGCAGCATTTTTTACCAGTATTATTAACCGTGTTTAATGTTTAGAATTTGCTCTGGACACAATCTCCTCCTAAAGCTACAACCGAATCGAAAATACAGGAAGAAAACCAAAATGTTAATAACTACATTAAGTTAGATAGATCAAAGAAGCGTTTACTGACGATCTCGTGATAATAGATGGGGCCTCATAGAACGAAAGAAATACTAGAAATTATGAATGGAACAACTGAAAAGGCAGGTCTACAAATATCGTTAGAAAGGACTTAATATAGGACCAATGAGGGTAACATACCATGACTTTTAAAAACCAAGTGTGGCAACATCAAGAAAACTGACAACTTTAAATTTCTGGGTGGAAGTATAAACTCAAACATTTAAAAGGAAGCAGTTACAGTCATAACTGAATAAATTAGAAGAGCATACATGAAAGTGAGAGATCTACACAATAAAAAATGTTTTATTACGAATGTTAAATTGCTGCACTGTAATTCGGTTGTACAACCAGAAGTCGTCTATGGGTCGGAAACATTACTTTTATCTCGATACAAAATGGCATTAGAAGATACGGAAACGCTAGAAATAAGAGTACTGCGAAAAACATGAAGTCCAGTCAGGAACAAAAATGGCAATTGGATTTTGGGAGCACATAAGGAAATATCCACATTCTGTCCTAAAGTAACAGGTGAGGTGAGGAACAGAAGTGCTACACGCTATTGAGATCTGGAGAGAATGAAGGAAGACATGTTAGCAAAGAAGATCCACGCATTCCTCCCGAACAGGAAAACAGGCAAAGAAAATGAGTGAGAGGAGGAGGGTCAAGACAAATAAAGGAATTAGAAGATGTGCAGACTGAACAGGACACATTACTCACAAAGACTAATTCAGGAACATGAAACATACGGAAAAACATCTGGTATCATATGATCAGACGAGAGGAAAGAGCTTATTCTGAGAAGATGAAGGAGAAAGAATAAAAAGAGAAATAAATGGTTATTTTGTCCTTGATTGGCCTGTAGCAAAAAAAGTCTCAGTAACTATATGAAGCATCAGTTTCTTAAAGTCATTTCGTGTGGACTTTCCCCAGTACACTGTAGTTACCTTTGTAGGGTCTCGGTGTCTGGTTCATCCCATTCTTAACAAGAGATTCAAGTTTTTTTTAGTTATTCGCAAACGTTAACGATTTTCTTGACTATGTCCAAGTCTTCTTCGTTAGATCCTAAAATGAAATATTCAATCTTTGCAATATTTTTTAAAGGCGTCATTTTTAAGCTTCTGTGTCATATAAGCTTGTGTCTTAACCATCAGCAGTTATTATCAGCAGGTCATATACAAACAAAGTTGTGTAGAGATAAGGATCACTGGTGTGTAACGAGTTTGCGTGACAGTGTGACATTTACTAACAAAGAATAAGACCTCACTCAGACTTAGATACAGGCTTAAGTCGTTCCAAACTACTCTGGAAAATCACCTCACACTTTACTAAGTTTACATGTAATTTACTGAGTCCACTCGATTCACTCTCTCTACCACCTTTTTCCTCTAAATGGTGTCAGGGGGCTCAGTTTTTTGTCAACTGCAGCTACAGTGAAGGACTGGTCTCACGAAATTCATACGTCACATAAAATCGTATAAGGGCGACTGTGTGCACGATAGATTTCTTCCCGTTAGCGACGGCGACGTGGGCCAAGCCCTTCCACGATACCGAACTAATCCTGCAGACAGATCTCGAGCAGAAAGACACTCCTGTAGTAGGCTTATCGGGAATGGAGGAGCTGCGTGATCGGAGATCGGCGGTCGCTCCGGGACGAGATGTTTGGCCGGTGGCTGCGGGAGTGCGGCCGCGCGGACCAAAGCCGAAGCGACTTCAGAGAGGTCCGCGCGCGGCCACGCCGTCCACGATTTCTCCGCACCAGTGGCTAACTGAAGCGACGGCGACGGCGACGGCGACCCGGAGATGTTAGCTTTTTTCGTCTCTCTCCCCCGCTCCTCTTCTTCCTCCGAGCGCGTGTCTCCATTCGCGCAGCGCAGCGCGCCACTCGGGGACAAGTTCTCGTCCGCCAGCAGCCGACGGGAAACTTGAGCCAGACCACTGCCGCCGCCTCGAGTGGCGGAGCTCTGGCGGCCACTTCTGCAAATGAGAACGACACTCCCGTTTAGTTTCCCTGGCAGATTTCCTCCCCCGCCTCGCAGGCCGCAAGCCTGGCACGCCGTCGGTTGCGGTTTGGCGTGGGAAGCACAGCGCTGCCGGGTGTCGCCTGAGCGTGCTCCAAGGGAGGTTTTCCAGGCTGCCGAGGGCTCGCTTTCCTCCCCAGCTGCGCGCGCACTTGCCTTGCCTCGAGGGAGCGCCCAGTGCCACTGTGGTTTCTTTGCCAGTGCGCAGTGAATTAATGAAGGAGAAGATCTCGTGGGTATGGTTTCCGATCTAACATCCAGTGAGGAAAGCAACCGCACCTAAAGAAAACGAGTAGGCAACTTTTTAAATGTTGCCACTCGGTAGATGCCGTGAAAAAGTTTCGTCAGGGAAACAGGTCTCTAATGTAATGCTTACGGGCGGAATATAATACACTACTCGTCATTAAAATTGCTACAACAAGAAGTAATGCAGATGGTAAACGGGTATTCGTTGGACAAATAAATTATACTAGAACTGACATGTGGTTACATTTTCACACAATTTGGGTGCATAGATCCTGAGAAATCAGTACACAGAACAACCACCTCTGGTCGTAATAACGGCCTTGATACGCATCGGCATTGTGTTAAACAGAGTTCAAATGGTTCAAATGGCTCTGAGCACTATGGGACTAAACATCTATGGTCATCAGTCCCCAAGAACTTAGAACTACTTTAACCTAACTAACCTAAGGACAGCACACAACACCCAGTCATCACGAGGAAGAAAAAAATCCCTGATCCCGTCGGGAATCGAACCCGGGAACCCGGGCGTGATAAGCGAGAACGCTACCGCACGACCACGAGCTGCGGACTAAACAGAGCTTGGATGGCGTGTACAGGTACAGCTGTCCATGCAGCTTCAACACGATACCACAGTTCATCAAGAGTAGTGACTGGCGTATCGTGACGAGCCAGTTGCTCGGCCACCATTGACTAGACGTTTTCAGTTGGTGAGGAATCTGGAGAATGTGCTGGCCAGTGCAGCACTCGAGCATTTTCTGTATCCTGAAAGGTCCGTACAGGACCTGCAACATGCGGTCGTGCATTATCCCACTGAAATGTAGGGTTTCGCAGGGATCGAATGAAGGGTAGAGCCACGGGTCGTAACACATCTGAAATGTAACGTCCACAGTTCAAAGTGCCGTCAATGCGAACAAGAGGTGACCGAGACGTGTAACCAATGGCACCCCCTACCATCACGCCGGGTGATACGCCAGTATGGCGATGACGAATTCACGCTTCCAATGTGCGTTCACCGCGATGTCGCCAAACACGGATGCGACCATCATGATGCTGTAAATATATCCTGGATTCATCTGAAAAACGACGTTTTGCCATTCGTGCACCCAGGTTCGTAGTTGAGTACACCGTCGCAGGCGCTCCTGTCTGTGATGCAGCGTCAAGGGTAACCGCAGCCATGGTCTCCGAGCTGATAGTCCATGCTACTGCAAACCTCATCGAACTGTTCGTGCAGATTGTTGTTGTCTTGCAAACGTCCCCATCTGTTGACTCATGGATCGAGACGTGGCTGCACGATCCGTTACAGCCATGCGGTTAAGTTGCCTGTATCTCGACTGCTACTGATACGAGACCGCTGGGATCCAGCACGGCGTTCCGTATTACCCTCCTGATCCCACCGATTCCATATTCTGCTAACAGTCATTGGAGCTCGTCCAACGCGAGCAGCAATTTCGCGATACGATAAAACGCAATCGCGATAGGCTACAATCCGACATTTATCAAAGTCGGAAACGTGATGGTACGCATTTCTCCTCCTTACACGAGGCATCACAACAACTTTTCACCAGGCAACGCCGGTCAACTGCTGTTTGTGTATGAGAAATCGGTTGGAAACTTTCCCCATGTCAGCACGTTGTAGGTGCCGCCACGGGCGCCAACCTTGTGTGAATGCCCTGAAAAGCTAATAATTTGCATATCACAGCATCTTCTTCCTGTCGGTTAAATTTCGCATCTGTAGCACGTCATCCTCGTGGTGTAGAAATATTAATGGCCAGTAGTGTAGCTGATGCACCTGACCTTCCCTTACAGCACACATTAAGCTGTCCTCGCGCTAGACGTGAATAAAACACAGATTGTTGCTACAGTAGTTCAGTGATGTATTTGTTTTGATGAATGCATTTCAATTACACTGCCATCTTCAGATCATCTGTGCAAGGTATATAACATGCTTTATATTTATTATAATGTTGGCGAAGCGTATTATCCGGTATACAAACTTGGTACTTACGTCCATATACGATCGGTGGTCTCTGTCACTCTGTATTGTATTACTAATAGTGTAGATGTAGGACTTTTATGCTACAAGGTGTTTCGTGGTTTGTCCTGTTGTTAATCCCTTCCTTGTAATTCGTATAATCTGAAGCTCCGTTTACGCGTACAAGCATTGTTTTCGAAAATGGAATATTACTATATTAGCTACGTTTGAAAATAGGTGCAGATAATCCCGGTGAACGCTACTGGGGTGTCAATGAAATCAAAGGCGCTTAGGAGGATGTAATGATGGCTTTAAAATTTTTCCATTTGTCCTACAGAAAATATTATTGACAACAAACAATATCAGTTTAAAATATTTGTGATAAATTGAGGTATTATGGGCGACCAGTGATAGAACGTAGCTTGCCGAATTTCCAGTCATTTATGTTACCAATTACAGTATTTGCACATTAAAAGTTGCCTTCCTACTATATTTTTCACGTTCATTTAAAACAGACTTTCCAATCTCAGTTACCAATTAATATTCTCACAGAAATTTCTTGAGGAAAACATCTGCAGAGGCTTGTACAGCAAACCATAAATTTCGCTCTCATATGTCATTTTCCATTATTTCATTGTAACAAACCATGCCAAAAATGACGCGTTCGTTGTATAATTTAGCTGACCTGGTGCCATCGAAACAATTACATCTCCACTGCAAGAAAATTCTAGTACACAATCACGAAATTTAGCACCTTTCTACTGCGACATACAAAGCTCTCTTATATAGCAATGGTTCAAGTTCCGGTACACGTGGCGAAATTCGAATAGTGTTTTCTCTTTTGTTTGCGTTATAAAATATTCTGCTGCATTTTTGACGACGACAATTTCGTCCGACTCTTTGTTCATTTTCACATGTGAGGACTGTGTTCCTCACACTATTCACAGCCCTTCTTCTTAGTGACTGAAGAGACTCAGTGATGAAGAAATTCGACTCATACTGAGAAAAGCGGTTTTAAATCGCCATGAAGTTACACTGCTACATGATTTCCGTAATTTCCCTAAATGACGTCAATTGAATGATGGAATGGCCTCTTGAGCAAGGCCAAAGCCAATTCTTTCCCATCGCACTGAAATAATGCGCCATCACTGACGACCTCGACGACGACGACGTTGAAGTCATGTACAGAAAATCGAAAACAAATCAACCCCTGAAGAATTTTAGCGCAACTGCCCTCAGTCTCCAGTGTCTCTAGATCGTGATATCTGGTTCGATGTAAAAGAGAGCCTGATGGCTCCGATCAGATCAGGTTCACTAAATAAATATATAAATAAAAACAAGTAAATATTTCTATGAGCAAACAATGCACAACTGAAAAGACATTTTACGCCGAGACAGTCTGTGTGAAGAGCACTGTAAGCATACGGCCACGAATACAGCTTCAGTTAAAGTTGAATACGGACCATTTACATCTCACTCTAGACTATTAATGGCAGTTCATGCGCGAAATAAATATGTTAAAGTTAATATAGATGGAAATTATCTTACAGCTAATGCAATAATGAGGAACTGTGGACAGTTATCGGTAAAACACGTCAAATGCTTAGCAAGTCTAAAGCATTTCGAAAAGAGATGTTTCGAAATTAAGTAATAGTCCTTGCTACAGTTTTTTACGTATATACTCGAAATATTACTGTGCAGTTTGTTGTAATGGTTTATTCATATTGAAATTAGCCACTCTCTGTTGTTCCACTCACTTATATATCTACATATTTCATAAAACCATTTTAATTATCCAAGGTTCATCATTCTAATATTACTAAATAATTCATAAAAAATGTATGTGGCTTAAGGGGAGACTCCTGCTCCTAATGTAGTCATCGTAATTTATATTTATCAGGTTTTTCTTAGAACGCCTGATGTTCTTTCGTTAAGATCATGACCGATTCATTCAGCAGTCCTTGTCCTACTGAACTGGCGCTCCAATTATAATTATCTACACATTTGTCTACCAGTAGCTGAAAACTTATTGGTGGCTTTAAAGCTTGCTCTAGCTCTGTTATCGTTAAATTACAAATTTTAATCGAGGGAAATATTTCACTTCCAATCTTTTCTGTCCATAATAGGCGATCTGGTTGTGGAGATATGATACCGATAGTTGCTAGAGGTATCGTTATGTCGCTGTCTGTATCTGATGTGGTGGTCTTCCAATACGGTCTTTTATGTGAGCTGAAGAGAAAATTCCCAACAAAAGCCGAATGTCGCCACCAGTCCTATTACGTCTGGGTAAGGCCTAGGGAATTTCCGACATCGTCAAGAACATTTGAAATCATATTTCGAGAAGTTCTAGCAGTAGTTATAACATTTTACTGAAGTTCTCTGAGTGAGAGAAAAGTGTTTTGTAGGAGATAACTCTCATTTAGGCAAAATCCATTCATTTTATTACTTAGGTATGACTGACTGAAGGTTCTGAATATTCAAGCGTTTTCGCACGTGGCTTGGAGTTCGTGAAAAAGAGAGTTGGTACGCAGCCCTTCCGAGTTTAGAAGAAAGTTCGCAGGCTATCTGGGGCGGAGGTGCTGTTTAAATAAATACTGGTTACCGATGAAGGATTTTGGTGAGTCGTAGTAATCAGGAAACTTATTCTTGCACGATGAAAAAATTACTATGATCCTCAAGTGCCCGAGCGTGGAATTTGGAGCAGTTTGTCCACTTGGGGCGTGTTGGAGCTGGCTCAGTAAGTGTGGATGCGAAAGACAGGCAGTCATCATTTATCAGATCTAGGAGCTCTTCAGTAGGCGGCGGTAGTGCTTGACGGAAGAAAAAGACTTGATGTTCTTTAATTAACGTTAGTAAAATGTGTTTCGATACTGGAGTGTTTCTAGATCTAAGAGGGAACTTCAAAGAGTAACTTACTCATTATTATGGCAGGCCAAGTAAGTTTTTCGGAATTCTGCGCTGCACTTAATACTGGCACAGGTACACGACACTATTTCTCAAAATAGTCGCCAAGTCTCTGTAAACGACCGTCGGAACGTTCTACAAATCGTTCAGTTGCTCCACGATAGAAATTTGCCCCCTGGTCAAGGAGCATTTCAAAAACCGCTGCGTGAACGTCCCCATCACAGGAAAATTTCTTCTCCTCAGATGTTCTTTCAGCTAATCAAAATTATGGAGATTACACGGTACAATATCTGGACATTCCGATCAGCCTTTGTGAAATTTTTGACACCATTCCATTACGGCAGGGTGCAACACTGCTTTTGGTCCATATACCGCCTGAATTACTCGTTGGATCTGAGTGGAGTTCAGACATTTTGATCACAAGAGTAGTGCTATACCACGTACGTCACCTTTGGAGTACGTTTCCAGTTGCCACGAGGTATGGGGCAAAGGGCCTGCTGGTGCAACTGTGGTATCAGATTGATATCACATTAATTATGCAAATTAATTAATTGATCGATTAGTTGCACCCCACCACCTGATGACTTCATGGGTTTCCGCAGTCGGACATAGGCCCCCCTCGGGGAACTCCCAGGCCCTTGTGGAAAAAATATGAATTATCACATAAAATCGGTAAAACTTTAGGAAAACCTGGTCGAATCACGAAAAATTTATGTGAAATACCTAAAAACTGAGGGAATTACGATGAAATTTGAACCTAGTAAAATTACAGAAATTGCATGAGAATATATAAAATTAGAGAAAATATACCATGAAGTGAGTCCTGATTGAAATCAACAAAAGTGCGTGTTCTGGAGGAGGAGAGTGGACTGATGCTACAGATACACAACAAAATAGTGGAAAGAGGAGGCATTCGAGAGACGTGGTGTCAAGGCGAAACGACAATATTATCCCTCACATGAACAATACAGCCTAAAATCGGACCATGAGTTCTGTGTGCAAGAGGAAGGTTACCAGATGCGGTGGTAAACTGCGATAACACTATTAAATCTCCTCTGGCTACTGATCGTGATGTTCATTTCCTTGTAAAATGTCACTGTTACTTCGTACGCATTTTCAACTGCCGACGATCATTTTATAGGACTGTTGTGAACATATCATAATTTCTCAACCATAATCTAGCTTGAAATTCGTAGACAGCACGCGTCATACACCTCCAGAAACGTATGTAGTGTCTGTGTTACAAAAAATCGATGCTTTCTTTGGTGTGTAAGGCAGCTGTTTTATCACATTGCACTTTGTCACCATAGTTTATCGGAGAGAAACTTGCCGGGAAGATGTATGTCATGTAGTGGAATTATATTTCTTACAGTGGAATATTAACAGCATTGCGTTTCACACGGCTAATAAGTGGGAAACCGCACAGATCTAGCATTATAGCGCGTTTAAGTACAGAACTATGTAGCCCTTGGAATGCGTTTATGCTTCGCGATCATTTCCCTCTTTCCAGTATGTTCTTAGTATGGACACCAAACCCCAGATCAGTACTTCAGAACTGTAAGCACAAGTGATTTACATAAAAAGTTTCAAACACCTTTTCGAAGTCACTGATAGAGGTTTGTGAGGTACTGCAAACCCTGTGTGTGTCTCTGTGTGTGTGTGTGTGTGTGTGTGTGTGTGTGTGTACATTTACTTGACAGTTGTCCTACTTACGGAGATAGTACAGTACGTTGTGTAATTTCATATGTCACACAGCGTTCCTATGCATTTGTCTGTTTCCTCATAAGATCGCCGGCCTTTGTGGTCGAGCGGTTCTAGGCGCTTCAGTCTGGAACCGCGCGTCCGCTACGGTCGCCGGTTCGAATCCTCCCTCGGGCATGGATGTGTGTGATGTCCTTAGGTTAGATAGATTTAAATAATTCTAAATTCTAGGGGACTGATGACCTGAAATGTTAAGTCCCATAGTGCTCAGGGCCATTTGAACCATCGGAACCTCGTAAGATCTATTTTCCATTCCTGGCGCTCATTTTATAGGACTGAGGGCACCAGAGTATAATTTCTGAACTGTAATCGGATGTGGGCACTGGGCGCCATACACGTCCGGGAAGAATACTGTGCATGTATCATAAAGAATCTATGTTTTTCTTAGGTGTAGAAGGAAGTAGTGTTATGGTTTAGACATTTGTCACCATAGAACATGGCACCCGAAACATGTAGGATGGATGTCTCTGGAGACATCCCACAGGCTAGGTAGTCACTTCCTCCGATACCAAAATGGGTAGTACCCATTGTCAAATAGCGGAAGACATTCAACTCCATTTCCGTTCTGTCTCTTGGTTGTCTTGATAAGCTGATGGAAGTAAGTCACTTAGCAGTCAGGTATACTCTGTGAGTCCCGTCCATATAGGGAAAGATGGCCAGTTGTTATCTTAAATTCCGCATCATCATCAAAGCGCTAGAAATACACTCCTGGAAATTGAAATAAGAACACCGTGAATTCATTGTCCCAGGAAGGGGAAACTTTATTGACACATTCCTGGGGTCAGATACATCACATGATCACACTGACAGAACCACAGGCACATAGACACAGGCAACAGAGCATGCACAATGTCGGCACTAGTACAGTGTATATCCACCTTTCGCAGCAATGCAGGCTGCTATTCTCCCATGGAGACGATCGTAGAGATGCTGGATGTAGTCCTGTGGAACGGCTTGCCATGCCATTTCCACCTGGCGCCTCAGTTGGACCAGCGTTCGTGCTGGACGTGCAGACCGCGTGAGACGACGCTTCATCCAGTCCCAAACATGCTCAATGGGGGACAGATCCGGAGATCTTGCTGGCCAGTGTAGTTGACTTACACCTTCTAGAGCACGTTGGGTGACACGGGATACATGCGGACGTGCATTGTCCTGTTGGAACAGCAAGTTCCCTTGCCGGTCTAGGAATGGTAGAACGATGGGTTCGATGACGGTTTGGATGTACCGTGCACTATTCAGTGTCCCCTCGACGATCACCAGTGGTGTACAGCCAGTGTAGGAGATCGCTCCCCACACCATGATGCCGGGTGTTGGCCCTGTGTGCCTCGGTCGTATGCAGTCCTGATTGTGGCGCTCACCTGCACGGCGCCAAACACGCATACGACCATCATTGGCACCAAGGCAGAAGCGACTCTCATCGCTGAAGACGACACGTCTCCATTCGTCCCTCCATTCACGCCTGTCGCGACACCACTGGAGGCGGGCTCCACGATGTTGGGGCGTGAGCGGAAGACGGCCTAACGGTGTGCGGGACCGTAGCCCAGCTTCATGGAGACGGTTGCGAATGGTCCTCGCCGATACCCCAGGAGCAACAGTGTCCCTAATTTGCTGGGAAGTGGCGGTGCGGTCCCCTACGGCACTGCGTAGGATCCTACGGTCTTGGCGTGCATCCGTGCGTCGCTGCGGTCCGGTCCCAGGTCGACGGGCACGTGCACCTTCCGCCGACCACTGGCGACAACATCGATGTACTGTGAAGACCTCACGCCCCACGTGTTGAGCAATTCGGCGGTACGTCCACCCGGCATCCCGCATGCACACTATACGCCCTCGCTCAAAGTCCGTCAACTGCTCATACGGTTCACGTCCACGCTGTCGTGGCATGCTACCAGTGTTAAAGACTGCGATGGAGCTCCGTATGCCACGGCAAACTGGCTGACACTGACGGCGGCGGTGCACAAATGCTGCGCAGCTAGCGCCATTCGACGGCCAACACCGCGGTTCCTGGTGTGTCCGCTGTGCCGTGCGTGTGATCATTGCTTGTACAGCCCTCTCGCAGTGTCCGGAGCAAGTATGGTGGGTCTGACACACCGGTGTCAATGTGTTCTGTTTTCCATTTCCAGGAGTGTATGTAGACAGCCTGACTGCATTGGTATAGGACGCTGTCTGGTATACTTTGGCGTATATGTCCGAGAATTATCAATGAATGGATATGCTGCAAGGTCATGGATCTACATTAGGGATCTAGTATCTAGTACTCGCAAAGTAGTGGACAGGTGGCTTAGTGACTACACAGAAACTGGGATGCATGCAGCCGCGTCATTGATTGGCGTCGTAATTACAGAGAAACTAGTAAAATTGATTAAATTCATCGCACTATCAACTGTGGTGCTCAATACGGTACGTCGCCCCATATCGACGGTGTCTTTTCCATCCCATCCGCCCACTGGTACGCTGTTGATTACCACAAAATGATTGACTGACACCACTTGTTTGAGATAGAGGGAATCTTGATGTGAGGAACACTTTCTGAGGATGGCCAGCAACGAAACAGTGATCGCCTGCATGACTGCAGTATGAGGAATCAATGCTCTTGGTCTCTTCGAAATGGAACACGGAAACCCAGAGACATCTGATACTCCATCACTGTAAAATATGAGATTTAATGTAGAGGTCATCACTTTAGGACAGCTGTTTGGAAATCCTCCACAATGTCGCAAACTCTTTCAGTTTCCATACGTTGTGATGCCTTCCACATTTTAGTCAATAACACATTTCAACCATCCCGTGTGTTGTGAGAGTAGCATAGTTTACACCATGCGACGTCCAGCTTTCTATGAGAGCCAATGGATCGAAATGGGTTAATGTCAGTTTAGCACTTGACACAGACCTCGAAGCCATAGTAGAAAACCAAAATGTATGGCTGTGTTCACAGCTGTAGTCATACACTGGTTCGATGTGTTACAGCAAAAAAGCAATGTCTCAAACTGTTTATGAAACAACAACACAAGAACCTTCTGCTTGCGGTTGATAGGCGATTTGGTCCTCGTTCAGTACAGGCAACAAAACCTTACACAGATCCGTGGAAGTGACTTAGATCACTGGTAGCCTGCTCCAGTGGTCCGATACATATATATTTAATGGGTTCACCAAATATGGTCGATGTCAACACGCAGACGGTATTTGTTTCCCCAATACATCGGAAGAGGGAGATGCGGTAAAATCTTACTGAGTTCTCTACAATGTAATGTTAGCGAAGGCTTTTTTATTCGTAGTTTTACTCCATTTGATGTTGCAAAAATAAAGAGAGGAGAGAGAGAGACACTGTGCTGTCAAAGAAGACTCGATCACCGTTATACTGGCATACTTCTGGCGTGGTGATCATAGGAACATGATAAAGGAGATTAGGACATGTACAGAGTGATGTTTATAGAACGTCAATAAATACCGATGAGTTGTAGGTGTTATGCTGCTGAATTTCTGTATACAGTCCGCGTTTATGATGCATGGTTGTGGATTTCTTCTCGTACGTCAGTGTGCTATTTTTCTCGTTGTGATAACTCTCTACCTAGTGAGTAACGGGCGGAGGACTAGACGGTCTTCTAGTGGAACAGTGCTGTCAGAGAGTGATGGGTTTTCGAGGTGATTACCGATGGTCTGTAACTTGGCGAGGGACATCTCGTATTCGTCGAAATCAGGTAGATTCAAATGCTATATATCGAAGACTGGAAGATTCGTGAGAATGCGGCAGGTAAGCGATACTGTTACGAAAGGGGAAATCAGAGGTGATCTCTACTCCGTTTCTTCTAAGTATTGTGGGCAAGTGTTACAGCATCTCGCATACATCTCGCGAAGTGACTGCAGTGAGAAAATTAGGGGCTAATTCGAAGGTTTCTACACAGAGACAATCAGCAGCAGAAGTTCCGTCCTTTGTATCCTCGATTAATAAAAGACAACATTCTTCGGTGAGTTTAGTGTACCTTTAAGTGGATGAACAGTCATTTTAATAGGAAGACTAAATTTACATTAATATGCTTACTTCCGCAAGGAAATACAGCGACGGAAACGGACTATCTATATGTCTCTTTATGAGCGCTAATATCTCGTTTCTTATCTTCATAAAACTTATGGGAAATGTATGTTGTGCGGCAGTCAACTTCAAATTTCAGTTCTCAATAGTGTCTCTCGGAAAGATCATCGTCTTCCCTCCAGGGATTCCCATTCGATTTTCAGAATCATCTGCCAATAGGAATGCTTCTAGAGGGCTGTATTCTTGGGAAAAGCTAGGTCTGCAGACTCGTACACGTTTGAGATGTGGCAGTCAGTAGACCAATATTTTCTTATTTCTCACTGTGTCAGCCTTTCAAGGATATTTCGAAAACACATCTCACATAGTTTCGGTTTGTGGGAGAGATGAGGGGAAGGATATTGTTCAGCATCCTACTACGGTATTTACATCCAGTTTCATTTAAGCTCCCAATCCATATGAGAAGGGTAGGAAAACTTTTTCGAGTCCTGAATTATCAACAGATAACCAGCACGGAGAGCGGTAGGTTGTTGGCCAGGCGCGGTACAGCCCTGATGCGCGGGCGGAGGTTCGCGGCCCAGTGACAGCTGCTCACGTGCGACATGGCGCCGGAGACGGCGCGGCTGTGGAGAAGAAAGTGAAGCATTCTACTGCTCCCGCAGACCGACAGGTTTCAGTAAGATTAGTTCGGGAGCAGTATACCTGACTGCTAAGTGACTTCCTTCCATCAGCTCAACAAGACAACCGAGAGACAGAACGGAAATGGAGTTGAATGTCTTCCGCTATTTGACAACGGGTACTACCCATTTTGGTATCGGAGGAAGTGACTACGTAGCCTGTGGGCTGTCTCCAGAGACGTTACGGAAGCGTCAGTAAAGGTTACCTGGCGTAATCGGACTGGGGGAAAGAATTCCTCACCATGAAAAGGAATTCACGTGATCATTTTAATTACTTAGCCTACTGATTTGATATCAATGATGTAAGTAGCTGGACAAAGCAAGCACAGATCCACTCTGCATTTTTGCAAAATTTATTAAAGAGGGAGGACCCAAGATGGCGGTTATAAATGCGGCAATGTCGCAGTAACATGACGGGAACTTCAAATTTTGGCGGGAAAATAGTTCAATTGGGCTACCTCCACTAACTACCCTCATCCCCACCATCCCCCTCCTCTCCTCCCCTTCCCTCCCACATCTGAAAATTGACAGGGAAAGGAATCGACTGGGCTGGCCTGCTGCATAGAAGCTACAAAGGTCTTTACTTCGTATGCATTGTTTATTAAAACAGTTTCAGTTTTCATAGACAGTAGCTGCATCCATTGTGTTCACCATGAGGCCCGGAGACAAACTGATCTTGTACACAACACTGTCACCAGAGGGAGCTGATGGTCTTCCTCCTCTCCCCTCCCATGACGTAATCCAAGATGGCGGTCTAGGGAAAAATGGCGGGAAATAGATTCATTCCGTGTCTAGTTGCTGGACTAGGAGGTTGGGCATAATTGTTTACTATGTGTGCTATGTGTTCAATGGATAAGATGTCTGTGCTGGAGAAGGAGGACTTGGTATGTTAGCTGTAGTGATGTAGCTGAGGACTGTATCCGTAGTCACATGCACAATGTTTGGAAAGCAAAGAAATTTGGTGGGGACGAATACGATTCATCAAAAAATTGCGATGAAGCAGGATGGGGATAAGTTACACTTCACAACTCATGTTGGTAAATGTGTATGGTGTATTTGGTAATAGTCCAATTAGGCTTTCGAAGGGCGAGAAGCAAGACGTTCACCCACTCCAGTGCAAGCATCCATGTGTACAAAGGAGGAAATGCTGGTGATGAGCAGCGATGAATGTTGTAAGTGTACTACATACAAGCACACAGCTTAGGACTGTATTCATACCCTCTTACACAATCAATGGAAAGACAAGATAATGGACGATCGTATGATGAACACTTTTCAGCAAATACTGGCCATGCAGTGGGATGGTGCGAGCATGCTTTTCAGTACCACGCCGATAGATGCTTGTGCTCGAACTATCTACCTTTTTTGAAAGTGCCTAACACGCCACATTAACTTTGCCCTATTCAACAATTAACCATATGTATTCACATTGAGGCTTGTAGACCAACCGACCTAGTTCACAACACGGGCACTAGAGGTCACTCTTGGCCCTCCCCACTTTCATGCTGTAACGAAATCCAAGATGGCAGTCTGGGGAAGAAATGGTGGGAAGCAATAAGAACATTGAATCTGGTCATGTGATAAGCTTAAGTTAATAGGATGGCAATATCTGGTGACATCATAAGAGGCGATATAGGGCAGACTCAGCAGCTCCGTGGTCTCAGCCAGCCAGCAGCTGCAGCGGTAGCAGAAAAAGAAGAAGAAGAAGAAGGAGAACCATGAGCTCTCAAAAGCAGTCACAATCCAGCACAGCCCTGCAGAATAGGAAGAAACAGAAAAGTATGTGTCCCATATCACATCTTTGTCTGTAGTTAGCACTATTATTATTATTGGTTGTTTCCGTCTCTTGGTTCGTATGTAACGCTTAATCCTCTTTATTCAGCAGTAGCATTCAATATGTCCAAGCCTGAAGAGGCAATCGCCAACATGTCGACTACTGCCATGTCGAGACCTGCCGCAACCTGCACTGACCTCTGGACCTGTGGCAGCCACAAACTCCAGCATGTTGGAACCTGTAGTGACCGTCCGCAGCTCGTGGTCGTGCGGCAGCGTTCTCGCGTCCCGCGCCCGGGTTCCCGGGTTCGATTCCTGGCGGGGTCAGGGATTTTCTCTGCCTCGTGATGACTGGGTGTTGTGTGATGTCCTTAGGTTAGTTAGGTTTAAATAGTTCTAGGGGACTGATGACCTCCGATGTTAAGTCCCATAGTGCTCAGAGCCATTTGAACCAGCCTGTAGTGACCAAGTGGGATAATGTAGCACAAGTAGCCCACTTGCTGGAGTAGGACACGTAGATGCTATTGTTCGTCACAATCATCGATTTGTGTGAAAAGATGAGCGGTCTGCTCCCAACACATCAAATGCTGCTAGTGGTCCGAAACAACAGCAACATGGAGGACAGTCCTGGTCACGGATATACGACACATTCCAGCAGAACATCCCTGTGCTAGTGCAGGGGCAGAGTGCAGATGCTGTGGATAAGATATTATCAAGTGTATCCATGCTTTTCAGTTCTGCATAGAATTTAACTCCTAGTGGAACAAAACGTGTAAATGTAAGTATAGAAACACATCATGACAGGGGTTTGCATGTGAGAAAGAAACCGAAAATGCTTCGACAAGTGTGAAAGTACCTGTTTCTAAGTTCGACTGGGACGAAATATATTGTGCAGAGCGCTACATCAATCAGCAGATGAGCACAGAGTATTTTCCAACTTGTACCCCTCTTCCCCCCCCCCCCCCCCCCCCCCCGCCCAACAATGGTGTGGCACTATCTATCACAAAAGTATATGGTGACTCTGCACTATGTGTGATGTGTGAAATCGGGTGACAAATGTGTTTATCTGTGGTATGCCTCAGTTACGAACTTACACAATGTGGGTACTGCACTACGCCTGCATTGGAGAGACTGAGTCATTGGTTACCGAGGATAGCCTCTAGCCTCTGCATTGAATTATGTAAACTTTCTACGTGTGCATAGTGTACATGTTGATGATTTGGAGGAGTAACTTTGTGCATGAATACAGTTTAAATGAGCGTGTGAAAACCCAGAGTACTATGAGGTACCCAAAGATGCCTAATATATTGCTTATCAAAAAGCTTTGGGAAATACTGTTAAAGGAGAAGATTAAGAAAGAATATGATGATTTTTTTATAATATTGCATTCGATGTATGATATTCAAATACATAATGCGTGTATATATAACCTCCAACTGTGTATGTGTTTTATTTCATACCTCTCATTATAGTACAAGTATTACACTTTTAAGATATCGTTATTTTTAATGCTGTACCTATAATCATGCAGCAGCAGACAGTTGTCTGGAACACCTCCTTACCAGTCATTGTCAAAATGTATGATGAAGTTACCCTTCATGGGTAAAATAAATAGCTGAATTCTCTGTGTACCCAATATAGCTAAGTTGGTTAAGTGATGGAATATAGTGGTTACACGTACTATTACCATAGTTACAAGTGTATCTTTTTATATATACCCATCACTCGTCAGTACCTGACGCAGTCCATATCATGACGGCGTGAGTGAATCATCTGCATCACACAGGTTTTGTTGTTGGTGATGGGTTCTGTGAAGATGCAAAAGAAGACCTGAAGAAGAAGGAGAGGAAGAAGAAGAAGAATAGAATACTCCTTCCACGTAATATACAAGCAGTCATAGTAGGTCCATCCAATTGTGGCCTGACTAATGTCCTCTTTGCCGGCACGGTAGCTCAGCGTGGTCGGTCAGAGGGCTTCTCGCCCTCTGTAATAAAAGAACTGAGTTCATGGATCAACGACGAACTGAAGCGGGTGTCTTGCGACGTCTGCTGCGAGCAGAAGCAACGAACGAAAACGAACAAAATGAGATTAAAAAAAAAAAAGTCCTCACGGCGCTGCTAACACATGTAGATGGAGTCCGATTTGAACGTATTTGTGTATATTCAAGAACACTGTTACAGGCGAAGTGTCAGCTATTACAGGAGATACTGTGCAATGAAAAAGGCGTTACACACACGACTTTCAGTGAAAGCGGTGATGTCCGCCAACCTGAAAAAGTAAAGCCAATACCGTCTTCTTATTTGACGATGTTGCTGTGGAAAACCAAGAGCACATTCGAAAATATTTTTGTTTCGTTCGTCATATGGGTGCTCATGTATTTTATCTAAGCCGTACATATTCCTGAATCCCGAAACAGTTGGTTAGGGATAATGGAAACCTCATAATAGCCTTCAAACAAGACAATCTGAAATTAAAACAATTTTACTACGCACGTATAGGGACTGACATGTTGTTCAATGATTTTGTAAAGATAGGTTCGGATAGGTGGAATCACTCACAGTATGGGTTTCTCGTTACTAATAAAAGAAGAAAAATGAATGACGGTCGGTACAAGCAAATTTTCCAAAAGTTTCTGTACATTTAGCACAGTAACAGGAGTGAGTATGTAAGTATATGCTGAACCACGGACCAATTCGCACCCATGTCTACCTCTCAACCCGAGAGAATTGGTGTACGTAGACTGAGCAGTTGCTTGTACATAGATGCGAAAATTCAGGCTATCGTGCATAAAGTCTGACATACGCGCAGTGAGCTAGAGACGTATTACCAGACTCTTCTAAGAATGATAATGGCATTAATTGAGTTAATTAATGAAATCGATAAGAAAGTAACCGACTTAACTGAAAATGTTGAGGTTAATGAGGGGAAAATAGATGTAGAAGTCTTATTGTTGAGAAGGGGGAGCGGGCACATAATAAGTGGAAGAAGAGCGGATTTATATATCCTCACGCTGCAGAGACATTTGATTAGTATACACCGACATGTCAACGAGGCAGAAAGTCGATCAGGTGCGGAAGACTGTTCGAGAGAAATTGTGGTTGCTAAGGTTAGGGCATATTGATCAACCGTCACGCCTCTGGCCAGATAGATACGACATTCCGCTTCAGCAGGGAAAGATCGTACATGTTGCGATGGCAGCCTATAAATGTAACTGATGACACAATACAGATTGGTGATAGGTGATTTGACAGAACACCTAGCTTAATGAATATTATTTTCCTAAGAACCATGCACAAAACCATATATTATTCTGTTAATAATAGGTAAATGTACAGTGATATACTGCATTTGACTGACGTACATAAGATTGCAAAAAGCCAGAGCAGCAAGAAACATAAAACTATTATAAAACCAATGCTTGATGGTGAAAACAACAACAGCAACAACAACGGCAGCAGCGGTGACAGTATCGACATTGAGCATAAAGCATTGAACAATCGAATCCAGCAGTATATATACGTGTTATGGCGACCCCAGCGAGCTAATAGATCGACTACGTCTGCTCATGGCATCAGCTGCCACAGGTAATGCAGCTCATTCGAATTAGGCTGTTCCAGTAAACTCTGAGCTTAGGGAGAGAGGTGTCATCGAAAAAGTATGGGGACGGTAGTTCGAGAATTGCACGCATGGCTCTGAGCACTATGGGACTCAACATCTTAGGTCATAAGTCCCCTAGAACTTAGAACTACTTAAACCTAACTAACCTAAGGACATCACACACACCCATGCCCGAGGCAGGATTCGAACCTGCGACCGTAGCAGTCCCGCGGTTCCGGACTGCAGCGCCAGAACCGCACGGCCACCGCGGCCGGCAATTGCACGCATGACATACTCTCGTAGGCGTGTTATGATTAAATGTTGGATGACTTATGACAGGCTGATCTTGTAGATATGAGGGAATACTCACATGAGAATAATGGATTCAAATATATTTTATGGTTATTGATGCATACTCCAAATTTGCCTGGGCATTACCTGTTAAAAACAGGGAGAAATGTTGCGGACGTGTTTGGGCGTTTGCTGCAGACAGAGACGAATCGATGCCGGGCAACATCCAAACCGATCGTGGAGGAGACTTTTACAAAAGGCATTTCGAAACAGTGATGTAACGGTACGGAATACATCACTTCTGAACATTCACCCACCTGAAGGCGACTATCGTTGAATGTCTGAACAGAACATTAAAAAGTCAAATGTTGATGCGTTTTAATCTACGTGGCTCATACAAATGGACAGATACCCTCCCACAAATAACTGCTCATTATATTTGAACCAGACATAGCACATTAAGAAAGAGACCAATCGATTTTCGTGACAATGGTCTCGTCAGTACGGTGTACTACCGCATTAAAATGCAAACATAAATTTAGTGTAGGTGATTTGGTATGTATCTCAAAACACAAGGCAGCATTTGAGACATCGCATCTACCTAACTGTTTAACAAATATATTTTCTGTTTCAAAGGTTCAGAGAACGAATCCTATCTCGAAGGATAGTAAAGGTGAGGTAATTGCAAGTAGCTTCTACACCGAGGCGTTGCAGGAATCCTCAGAACCGGATGTGTCTCTCGTGGAGAGAATCATAAGACGTTTGGGAAACAGAGTGCTAGTTAAATGGCATGGTTTTCCTACAGCACAAAGCAGTTGGATTGGTGCTAACCAATTGCTATATAATGGGGTGCGTAGACCACAATCACCGCAGTAACATAACATGTTTGCTAGGAGACGAATTAGAGAAGGTGCTGGTATTGTAGACAAACTGCCAGTGGAATTATAAATTCCGGGATATAACTACTGTGTGTTTGGAACGAAGCTTCAGAAAAGCTTGGCACGAGGTGATTAGGGGTTTAATCTGCTCGACGAAGCGTGAATGGAACACGACATTGCCTACGCTGCAAATAAAGGTCTCCCAAGTCGTTACATTGCAGATAGGATTTTAGTTGATAAGTAAAAGGCGATACGCAGCATTTACAGTTGATAAAGCCATGTATGAAAAAATTAAGTTGGGTTTAGGAGTGATGAAGCTCGAGCGAGTTATGAATGTTGCACGTTGTGCATCAGAGAAGAAGAAGTAAAATGGGAATCAGAGGTGTTTGACGAACTGTATCCTGACAGCGATGTATCCAGCTAAAATGCTCTGAAACAGAAGGGTGTGGGAAGAAGAAGAGAAACGGTTAAAGCACCTAGAGTTCTAACAGTACCAAGAGTCTGGTGGTTTTCTTCCATTCCTCATCCCAGCCCTCTCTGCTCTTTCGGTGGTTAGGTCCCTCGCTGGTGTTGTTGCAACTATTGCTGGAACAGTCAAGAACGCACAAAACTCTCAAGCGCAGTTCTAGAAACAAGAAGACATAATAGGATGATGGAAGCCGCAGCCATCGGAAAAGGACGATAACTGAAGCCGTACACGACAGGGCTTGGTCTGTTCATAAATAAAACAAAGCCTATTAGCAATCCTACGGGACCGGCCACTTACTGACCTTCTTAAGTAAGTTAGAAAGAAATTCAACATCCCAAGATTTCGTGTTGTATTGGTGCAGGATGCATTACCGAAGACTGTGTGGAAAATTAATGCATGTGATGCTGTGAATTTAGATATTGCTGTAGGTTCCGGAACCCACTGGGTATCATATGTCTTCTATTTTGACTCATTTGGTGACCTGCAACTGCCAGAATAATTACAGCGATACTTCACTCGCAGAAGACGTGTGTTCCACAGTTTTAGGCACTATCAGGACTTCAATACACACCTCTGTGGACATCCATGCATCACGTATCTCTTGACGTTTACAAAGAAGATGAAGAATATATAAAGAAGAACATTAAACATTCCTTCTTCAGTTGAGGTTCAGATGCAGTGTCGTACGCTTTGACTTTAAGAAAACGATCACTTTTATTACGCGCAAATTACTTCCCACCTACTGATTTGAGATTGGTGAATGGAGTATTGCATTGATTGGACTGGAAACGTACAACAGCATCCCAAATACCACCGAGGCTAACAACCAACTGCATCTGGATGTTGATGCTGAAGCAGACATTGAGGAAACGGAACTTGGTGCGTCCGATATTGACGATTTCAACGAAGTCTTAAAACAGTGTGGTAAAGGATTGGAACTGCGTGCAAACATCAACATACTTAAATCTGAAATAATAACTGTTAATGCAACGATTGACTTTAACTAGAGAGGTTCAGTAGGGCGCCTGATGGGTTTCACAAAATGACAGGTTTTGAAGAAGAATCGCAGAAAATTTTACAAGTCATGTGGACATACTGACCATCAGCACAACACGAGTCGAGTGTAACACTGCAACGAACTCCTATTTCAGCGTCAGTCTGACTCATACTATTTACGGACTCTTACACTCAGTTGCTACAGGGTATAAGATTGTTGAGGCTCACACCAATGCAATATACCTTCCAGTGACGATTCAGACATTGGACTATTGCCGGCCGGTGTGGCCGTGCGGTTCTAGGCGCTTCAGTATGGAACTTCGTGACCGCTACGGTCGCAGGTTCGAATCCTGCCTCGCGCATGGATGTGTGTGATGTCCTTAGGTTAGTTAGGTTTAAGTAGTTCTAAGTTCTAGGGGACTGATGACCGCAGATGTTAAATCCCATACTGCTCAGAGCCATTTGAACCATTGGACTATTTGGATTTGCGTATTGTGGACCAGAATAATCAGCTTGTTGAATTTCGTGGTGAGGAAATCACTGTAAGATTACTTCTAAGGCAGGATGGGCATACGGTATAAAACCAGTGTATAAAACCCACAGCACATAGCTTCGCTGCCGAACCAGTTGGCCTGAAACCTCGCAATGATGCCCTCACTCATTGTAACCAGTCCAGCAGAGTATGATCAGCGAATTATACGTCAGAAATATTTCTCGCATAAACCTTACTGTTTAACGACATTTAACTAGAATGATGAAATTAGGATTGTGATCCAGCAAAAAAATGGTTCAAATGGCTCTGAGCACTATGGGACTTAATATCTGAGGTCATCAGTCTCCTAGAGCTTAGAACTACTTAAACCTAACTAACTTAAGGACATCACACACATCCATGCCGAGACAAGATTCGAGCCTTCGACCGTAGCAGCAGCGTGGTTCCGGACTGAAGCGCCTAGAGCCGCTTGGCCACAGCGGCCGGCTGTTATCCAGCACCAAGACGCGCTGACGCTTCGATGCAAGAGTTTCATATATTTGGAGGCATCATTCAACAAAACCGACGGCACTGCTACAATGGGATCCAAGCTTACGTGTAAGGCTTTGGCATTACTGTTTCAAGAAATACGATGTGAACTCAGTGAGTCTGAGATCGATCATATCCTCATTGTCGAATAACGTCAACCCTTAAAACATACGTCTCTGTATCACTCACGGATGTCAATAGTTGACAAAATGCGGGATGGTTCATAGACGATCCTGCCAATAGAACAGTTGAGAGTACAAACGATTTACAACATGCATACCTCTAAAAATGCTTACAAGCTACTTTGAGAACATGAGGCAAATTATTATGAATGCTTAAGGGAGATTTTCGATAACGCAATGCTACCAACTGCAAGCAAACATTGGCTATTAAAACCTCTTCGTAGCTATAGACACCTAGATCATCGTAGTAGAGTTTCCGATTGATAGAAGTGGAAATACAGCAAATTATTTCACTGTATTCGACAATCGCAAGTTAACTAATGATAGAGTCTTTCTGAACTCTGAATTCTACCCATATGGCAGTATACACCTGGAGTGGAATGAAAATGTATACAGTCTAACCCATGACACGTATGTGACGTTTCGTCGTTCTTACTATGGAAGTGCTGAAGAAGGAGGAAGGTGTCTACTCCGTCCACGCAAATTCAAAGACCTATCACCGATCATCGTAATAGACTGCTCCAAACAGAATGATATGATTAAGTTTGGATCTATAGATGTACAAATTGAATTTGAATCTTCAGCAAATTTCCCAGAACACACAGCAGCCGATGCTTTAGTTCTACATGACCGTTTGATTAACTACTGGCCACTCACCGGTGTTGTGCAGCGACATGTATAAACGAACAGATGCTGTGCCATACCTAGAGCGTACCACAATACCATGTCAAGGTGTGAAAATCATTGCCGACACTCAAGATATCTATGATGATGGCGTAAACAGTACATATTTAAAGGTGTTGCATTTGTAGTGTACACAGGAGATACTGGAATAATAGAGACATTCTCAGCAAACATTGCATCACCGAGGTCCTTTAAGGATGTGAGGTGCTCTAAAACATGCAAGAGTGCAAAGTGGTTACCACTCTTCTACCACGGAATTCACTGGGATGATCCTGTCATACCCCATAAAGATTTCGTGACATCGCTTCGGTTATTCAACCACACGGATACCATCACCACTGTGAATGGGAAGGCAAAGATTTCGTGGATGCATCGAATCTTCAAGTTTGCTTATATTCAAGATCTGGAATTCTGTTGGTGTCCTGCTCTCCAGCGACTCCGGAAGAAGACATGTGAAAATTGTGTTTCTGTATCTGCTTATGAAAATGTAAAATTACTTTTATATTGGATGGGAAATAAATGATTTTTTAACTCACATCCTTTGTGTAGTTTTTCCACCCTGTTCCCGCTTTGACAACGTAAAGTTTCGTTCGATATAATTTTCGATAAGTTTGTTATATGTTTGTGGAAGCCAAACGGTCACGTGCCTCCTGCTCCCACAACCCAATTTGTGCTGCATGATAGGCGTAATTCCATGCAACCATTCTATATATTTTGTTATTCTCGGTCTTAATCTTCGCCTCCTTAGTAGCACAGATCTCCAGAAAAACTAAAGTCATTTGTGACCTGCTCAGCCTTTATAAATACACACACACACATCATGCAATAGGGAATAGGTTTCTTTGGAAATAACACCACCACCACCAACAACAAAAACAACAAAGCCATATGGTCACGATTTTTTTCTATTATTCAGTTCCCACAGGTACGACATAGTTCTTGAGATTACAAATCAGTTCTTGAGGCACTCTATTTAAAATAAGCGTATATATATATATATATATATATATATATATATATATATATATATATTACTTGCAGCACATACATTACATATGAATAAATAAATATACAAATAAATTTTTCTGTTTATGGTATAATAAATATACATATATATTTTTGTTTATGCCTTTTTAAGAACTTATTTTAATATTTTGGTGCAGGCTATATATACAGAAACTCTTGGAAGTTTTGCCGGAACCTACTGTCATTTAGTTTTCTTGTTTAATCAATAACGAGAAACCCATACTGTGAATGATTCCAGCAATCAGCACCTATCTCTACAAAATCGTTGAGACATGTCAGTTCCTACATTTGTGTGGTAAATTTTCTTGTCTGAAGGCTATTATGCGGTTTACATTATCCCTAACCAACTGTTTCGGGATTCTGGAATGTGTACGGCTTAGATAAAATACATCAGCACCCATATGACGAACGACACAGAAATATTTTCGAATGTGGTCTTGGTTTTCCACAACAGTATCGTCAGATAGAAGACGGTATTGGCTTTACTTTTTAAAATGGGAAGATATCACTGCTTTCACTGAAAGTCGTGTATCTAAAGTTTTTTACACCACACAGGATCTCTTGCAATAACTGACACTTCGCCTGAAACAGTGTTCTCGAAAATACAGGAACATGTTCAAATCGGATTCCATCTACATGTGTTAGCAGTGTAATGGGGGCATTATTCTTGTCACAACTGGGTGGACTTACAATAAGTACTTATATATTATCACTAGGAAGTATTTGATTCTTCTTCTTCTTTTTCAGGTCTTCTTTTGCATCTTCTCAGGACCAATCAGCAACAACAGAACCCACGTGACAAAGACGTTTCACTCCCACCGTCATCATACGGACTACGTCAGGTGGGCATATATAGAAAAATCTATTTGTAAGGGTGGTAATAGTATGTGTGGCCACTATAGTTAATCTCTTAATCAGCTGAGATATATTGGCTACACAGAGAATTCAACTATACAGGGTTTTAAAAAAAAGGTACGGCCAAACTTTCAGGAAACATTCCTCACACACAAATAAAGAAAAGATGTCATGTGTACATGTGTCCGGAAACGCTTGATTTCCATGTTAGAGCTCATTTTAGTTTCGTCAGTATGTACTGTACTTCCTCGATTCACCGCCAGTTGGCCCAATTGAAGGAAGGTAATGTTGACTTCGGTGCCTTTACAAGTACGACACAACATGTGGTTCATGCACGATGGAGCTCCTGCACATTTCAGTCGAAGTGTTCGTACGCTTCTCAACAACAGATTCGGTGACCGATGGATTGGTAGAGGCGGACCAGTTCCATGGCCTCCACGCTCTCCTGACCTCAACCCTCTTGACTTTCATTTATGGGGGGCATTTGAAAGCTCTTGTCTGCGCATCAACGGTACCAAATCTAGAGACTCTTCGTGCTCGTATTGTGGACGGCTGTGATACAATACGCCATTCTCCAGGGCTGCATCAGCGCATCAGGAATTCCATGCGATGGAGGGTGGATGCATATATCCTCGCTAACGGAGGACATTTTGGACATTTCCTGTAACAAAGTGTTTGAAGTCACGCTGGTACGTTCTGTTTCTGTGTGTTTCCATTCCATGATTAATGTGATTTGAAGAGAAGTAATAAAATGAGCTCTAACATGGAAAGTAAGCGTTACCGGACACATGTCCACATAACATATTTTCTTTCTTTGTGTGTGAGGAACGTTTCCTGAAAGTTCAGCCTTACCTTTTTGTAACACCCTGTATATTTTACCCATGAAAAGTAACTTCATCATTCATTTTGTCAATGACTGGTGAGGAGGTGTTTCACGTAATTATCTGCTGCTGCATGACAGGCGCAGCATTGAAAATAATGAGATCAGCAGGTGAAATACTTGTACTACAATGAGAGAGATAAGGAATAAAACACAAACACAGTTTGAGATTATATATTCACATATTATTTATTTAAATGTCATAAGCCAGATGTGGTATTTCAAAACATCTGGTTCTCTCGTCCTCTTTTTCTTCACACCTGTGCAGTATTTGTTAAACAAAGCTCTTTGATATGCAATAAATTCCGCACATATCTCTTTCAAACCGATGGGTATCTCAGAATACTGTGGTTATTTTATTTTATTTTATTTTATTTTATTTTTTTTTTTTGCATGCAGATTTAAACCATTTCTCTTTGGGCTCTGCATTCATGCGCAAACAAAGGTACTGCTCCAAGTCATCAACATACAAACTATGCACACGTAGAATGTTTACAACGACATGGTATGTGGAGTCTACACTTGGCAACAAACAACTCAGTCTCTCCAATGCAGGGCGTAGTGCAATATCCACATTGTATAAGTTCATAACTGGGGCGTGCCATAGATAAACACTCTTGTCACCTGATTTCAAACATAGTGCAGGGTCATCATACACGGCTGTAATAGATGGTGTCACACAGTAAGGCAGATGTCGTGGAAGTGGAGGTACAAGTTGGATAGTACTCGGTGCTCATGTGCTCATTGATGTTGCACCCTGCAATACATAATTCATCCCACTCAAACTCAGATATAGGCACTTTCACTCCCTTCAAAATGTTTTTAGGTTCTATTCCCACATGCAAGCCCCTGTTATGATGTGCTTCTATACTTACATTTACACGTTTTGTTCCACTAGGATTTAAATTCTATGCAAAACTGAAAAGCATGGGTACACTTGATACTTTCTTATCCACAGCATCTGCACTCTGTCCCTGCAGTAGCACAGGGATGTTATGCTGGGGTGGATTGTATGTCGGTGCCTAGTACTGTCCTCCATGTTACTGTTGTATATGTCCACCAGTAGCATGCGATGTGCTGGTAGCAGACTGCGCACCCTTGTCACACAAATCGATGAGTGGGACAGACAATAACAGCTCCGTTTCCTACTCCAGCGAGTGGAGTATGTGCGCTGCAGGATCCCACTTGGTCGTTCCAGGTTAGGTCTTGCCGGAAGTTGTCGCTGCCCCAGGTCCACAGGTCAGTGAATGTTGCTGTAGGTCCAGACTGACAGAGGTCTGCATGTTGGCACTCGTCCCTGCTGGATGGATGTGTCGAAAGCTACTGCTGAACAAACGGGAGGAAGAATTACATACGGACCAAGACACGAAAACAACCAATAATAACAATAATAATACTGACTACAGACAAAGATGTGATATGGGACACTTAATTTTCTGTTTCTTCCTGATGTGTAGGGCTGTGCTGGATTGTGACTGCTTTAGGCACTTCATGGTTCTCCTCCTCCTTCTTCTTCTTCTTCTTCTTCTTCTTCTGCTGCTGCTGCAGCTGCTCTTTGAATGACACCACAGAGCTGCTGAGGCTGCCCTATATCCTCTCCTCTCCGATGATGTCACCAGATACTGCCATCCTATTGGCTGGAGCCTGTCACATGACCAGATACAGAGTTCCTATTGGTGCCTGCCATAGTTTCCCTAGACTGTCATCTTAGATTATGTCACCTGAGGAGAGAAGGGGAGGGCAAACATCTCCCTATGGTGGCGGTGTTGTGAAATAGGCCAGTTTGTTTCCAAACCTAAAGGCGAATACATATAGTTCATTGTGGGGTAGGATGAAGTTAATGTGGGGTGTCAGGCTATTTAAAAAATGATAGGTAGTTCTAGCTCAAGCTTCAATCTGTGTGCATACTGAAATGCACGTTCATTCCATCAGACTGTACTGCCATAATTTGTCGAAAAATATTCGCCACATGCTCATCCATTATCTTTTCTTTCCACTTATTGTGTAGGAGGCTATGGATACAGTCTTCAGCTTTGTGCTTGTACACAGCGGTGATGTCACTGCGACATTGCCAAATCTATTGCTGTCATCTTGGATCCACTATCTTGAATAAATCTGGCAACAAAGTAGTGTGGTACTGAGCTGCCCTTTTCCCAGTACTGACGTGCTGCTGGATGGGTGGAAGCAAGGGCGAGAGTACCATGGACATGATTTGGAGGTTGTACACTTACTATATTCATCCCCACTCATCACCAGCATTTCCTCCATTGTACACACAGATGCTTGTACCAGACTGGATGAAAGTCTTGTGTCTTTCACTTAGGAAGGCTGAATGAAGTTTTTTCAAATGATCTACAGTTATACCACATGCATTGATCAGCATGAGATGTCAACTGTAACTTAGCCTCATCCTGTGTTATCTTCATTACTTGATGAATCATACTCATCTTCACCAAATATCATTGCTTTCCAAACATCATGCAGGTTGATATGGACGCAGTCCTCAGTTGCATGGTTACAGCTCATATACCTGTTGAAGTCCTCCTTCTTCATGAACACATAGTACATACAGTATACGATTATATCGTTCCTCCCAGTCCAGCAGACAGACATCAACTGAGTCATTTTCCGACCATTTTCTCTCCAGGCCACCATCTGGGATTACACCACAGGAGGGGAGGGGGGGGGGGAGGGCCATCAGCGCCCTTTGGTAGCGGTGTTGTGAACAACGTCAGTTGGACTGCAGGATTTATGGTGAACACACTGAATGGGACTACTATCTATGACAACTCAAACGGTTTAAATAAAGAATGCATACTTAATAAAGACTTATGTCCATCCTACTTGGCAACCAAGCAGACACTGAGTCGTTTTCCTGCCAATTTCCAAATGGGGAAGGGGAGCAGTGCATACAAAATAAAGACTTGCGTCTGTCCTGTCAAAAGGGCCAGCACAGAGGAGCACTTTTCCAACCAGTTTCTGGATGGTGGTAAGGAGGGTTTGGGAGCAGGGTGGGGAGGGGGAGGTGTTGTGATTAGGTTAGTAGAGGTAGCCCACCTGATCTATTTTCCCCAAAAATTTGAACTTTCCTCGATGATGTCACTGCGACATTGCCAAATCTATTGCCGCCATCTTGGATCCACTATCTTGAATAAATCTGGCAACAATGCAGTGTGGTACTGAGCTGCCCTTTTCCCAGTACTGACGTGCTGCTGGGTGGGTGGAAGCAAGGGCGAGAGTACCATGGACATGATTTGGAGGTTGTAGCAGTCATCAGACGTTTTTTCGTTGCATAAAATCTCTTAACTGAATTTCAGTCTCCTACCTACAAATGGGGAAATGTTCATCGTAGTAATTTCAGCCATATTACAAAATTTATAAAGTGATATGTACAGTAGAACCCCTCTAATCCGTCACCTTCGGGACCAGGACCATGGTCGGAACGAGAAAAAGGTCGGATTATCCGAAAAATCTAATATTAATTGCAAATAATATAAAGAGACATTTAGTACAAAAAATTAAACGATTTAAGAACTAAAAGACGTCTACAGTAATATAAAAAGATGTTTTTTACAGAGTGTTAAACAATATATTAACTGAAAAAAGTCCACACACATTATAACATGTTTCGGTTTTAAAAGGAAAAACGACAAGCAAATGACAGTACTGTATTGTACTTAATAACTTATAAACGATATATACTGTAAACTAAAAAATGTTTATAGCACTGTATACAAAAAGAAATGTTTCACAATGAAATAAACTACTGTATGTATAAACAAAGAAATGATTATACTGTATGCATTGTTTCTACAGTAAAAACGAAAACAAATTACTTGGAAAAAAAGTCAGTTATATATTTTTGTTTAGCAGATGTTATTCTAGATTTAGCTGCAGTGTCCCTCCATTTTTTATCCACAAGACGTCCATTGGAGTTGTAGTTGGATTCTGCTCGATGGACTGAAGGGCGATGTCAATAGCGTTTATTGCATCGTTGTGTGAAATCCGGGTGGGGGTTTCGTCTTCGCCGTCCGAGTCCTCATTCACAGTTTCCTGGCTAACAGTGGCAACAATCTGGTCGTCATTTAGCTCTTCAAAGGTGTCACAGTATTTGTCACATTCGTTGATCCACTCTTCAACTTCATTGGCACAGACGTTCGGCTCCAGAGTTTGTAGATCTTTAACGATTTCCAGTGCGTCGTTGTTTTGCTCATCTTCGGTATGCTCATTTTTAGTCACAACTTGTGACCAAAGTTTACGCCACAATTTCCGCGGTGTGTCAGGTTTCAGTTCATCCCATGCTGCAGCAATTGTGTAGATAGCATCTTTGATGTTCAGGGATTTCATTGCCTCTAATAAGTTATGACCTCCTTCAGATTTCTCCAAGATTGAGCTGATCTATTGGTTAGATGAGTGAGGCCGCATTAGGAGACAGAAAGAGAGCTTTTATGTCCCCTTTCACCAAATCTTCCTCAGATGCACGTGATGGTGCGTTATCCAACAGCAGTAGAGCACGAACAGGCAGATTTTTTTGCTTAAAGTCTCTTTCGACGATGGCACAAACTCGTCGAAAAACCAGGATTTAAAAAGGTTTCAGTCCATCCAAGCCGATTTTTGATTGCGGTAATAAACCGGCAAGGAAAATAAGTCTATATTTTTGAACGCCCTTGGCTTCTTAGATTTCCCATTGACGAACAAGGGGAGCTTGTGAGTACCATCTGCGTTGCTACAAGGAATTGCTGTTATTCTATCTTTTATAAGTTTTGTTCCTATCACGGATTCATTTGAAGCTGCGAGTGTTTATGTTGGCAACATTTTAAAATTTAGCCCTGTCTCGTCAATGTATACACTTGGCAGGGTAAAAGTTCATTTTCTTATACAATTTCTTGAAACTTAACAACGATCAATCAAGCCTTCACTGGCAGAAAATTTATTTTCGGCTTCCAGTTTTTTGTGCAAAACTATCGCTTTTTCTTTGAGAAGTGGCCGGATATTGAAGTTCATTTCCTTCTTTCCTGACAAAACCACATCCACAATGCCTTATCAAACCGTTCAAGTTTAGGCTTTTTTAATGTTTTGCGATTCTTCAGAGTGTTTTCACCATCAATCGTAACTGTATAGGATTCAATGTCTTTCCGATTCTTCCTCCAATCCTTAATTGTCGTAACACCTACATTCAGTTCTTTTGCAATTTTTTGGAACGATTCTCCTTCGTCCAGTCTTTGTAGCACAGCTAATTTTTCATTTAGTGAAAGAGTTACCTGTTTACGTTTGAATCTAGACATGTTGAAAAACAGACAACTGTACACACAGTCAATCTACAGTAATAAGTACTGTAGAGAACACGGAATAAAGCAAACAACGACGTTTTTTAATCCCAACAAAGGATAAAACTGCACAATAACGTACAGTATAACAATATACACAGCGATAGACACCGCAACAATGGCTCGACAGGCGTTCAGTCAGTGACAAGTCGGCACGGGCTCATGAACCTGAGCATGGTCGGACTAACCGCAGTGACGGACCATCCAAGGTCGGATTAGGGGGCTTCTACTGTAGTATAAACCTGATACTTACAACTTGTCTGTGCCGTCATCTTGAGAGACTTCATGTGTGACGAGACATATGTTTGCTTTAAGAGAGAGTTCAGAAGTGAAGAGGCATCGTGTGACTGAAGTAGAGCAATCTCTTACCACATCGCCATGGGCCAAAAATGAGTTTACTATTCTAGTCCTGTGATGCAGGACATAACAGCTAAGAAAACGTATTTTCCTACCTGATGAGAAAATACTTAGAAGAAATACAGCCTATGCCATAGTGTTGTACGGGGTTTTCACAACAAGTAACGATATTTTAGAAATGTGAAATCGCGTGTGTAGTCCAATTTCTTCTGTCTTCGAAAATAGCTAGTATAAAATTGAGAAATCTACATTTCGCAAGAGAAATACGAGATTACTGACAAAAGAATACCCCTGATTCAGGTTTTTTAATCTGAGGGTTGTATGTAAGGGATGGAACTACTGCATACATCCAAACCACTGGTGCCTGACTCATACTGTGCAGCTGTCAGTGGCAGGAGTCACGATAGGGTTGCGCAGCCACTTCCCGCAGTTATTTACTTGTAGATCGGGAGGAGGCTATTCCCCTGTACTTAAGTGATAGGTTGCTATGCTATTGTTATTGCCACCTATCTTTCTCATATAGGGCTGTTGGCTAGACTGGCTGGAGCAATTCTCCAGCTGTTATTGACGAAACTGGATGGAGCTACTGTCCAGTAATCACTCAATGGCAGCTCAAACTGTTTAAATAAACAATATTCCACACTATGTACAAAATAATAAAGACTTACACCTGTCCTGTCTGGCAACCCAGCACAGACTGAAGAACCCTCACAAATGGAGGAGGGTGGGGGATTTGGGGTAGTGGTTTAGGAATTGTGGTGGTTTTGGTTTTGGGGATGGCCAACTCCACCCACTGGGTTGTGAACTAGGTCATCTAGTCTCCAGACTTCAACGAGCACACACAAAATTTGTTACCAGCAAATTTAAATTTCCCACCATTTTATAATTTTCCATCAAAATTTCAATTTCACACGATTTCAGGAGGGTGGTGGGAGGGGAGGGGAACGTGTAGTCCTCCCAGTTCACAACTCGATACAGAATGAGTGAATTTCTCGGCATTTCGCCCCGTTCCGCCATCTTGAATTACATGACAGGTTGAGGGGGGCGGGGGAGTGAGGGGGCTGGGAGTTACCTGAGGAACACCCATGTGCCAGCTGGTGAAAACCTATGAAGTTATCTGGTATTAGGGGCTAATTAACAGAACAATTAATTTATTTCCATAGTTAATTTGATATCAATTTGATATCAAAATTTAAGTACCATTCTGTGATGTACCTGTTACTGCACCACAGCAGAATTGTGTCTGCAGGAAACCCGGAACATTTACACACTTCTGACGATGTGCCACTCTTGTTGCGCAAGTGTCTTAATGTGGGGCGATATGTATAATTTACTTTCTGAAGTCCCTACGTATGTAGCTTTGAATTCTTATCTTTTTTACCTTTGTGGGGATTTCTGCGTACTTGGAGGTGGCGTATTGACTTTGGGGTGTTCACCATGTCCATGGATCCAATCTCGAAAGCTTTCTGAATACAATGTCTGCCTGCTTAGCTGGGTGGTTACGTGCTGGCTTCCCATGCAAATGGCTCGAGATCAATTTCCGGCGGGGTAGGGGATTTTCTCCGCTCGTGGACTGGGTGTTGTGTTGTCCTCATCATCATTTCATTCTCATCACCGCCATGCAAGTTGCCCAATGTGGCGTCGACTGAAATAAGACTTGCACTCTGCGGATGATCTTCCCCGGGTGGGACCTCCTGGCCAACAATGCCATCCGCTCATTTCATTTCTGAATACAGTAAAAATTACTGCAGTTCTTTTATTATAATAATGGCAACTTCTATCCTATCTCAAGAAGGAAATCGGGGCTGGTGGCCTTTATGAAGACAGTTGCTGAGAATTGACTGGGATTCATCGTCAAAACGTTGGCTTTTTGATCATTGGTGCAATACATTACGCGATTTCTCACACGCGTCACGTTAATTACAAAAGTGGATGGTGCCTCTTCTTTCGGACATGCCCGAAAGAGCAGATACCATGTATTCATGTGACTGATCCGCCTCGATGGGAAATGAATCCACCTCCTTCGGTGAGGATGCACAGTGATGTACCACCTCCTGCAGGAGTCTGCTTGGAGGACATGCACGGCAACAGCGGATAACTGGCGCTAGGTGGGAATATGGGTCGGTCGAGAGACGCGCCGAAATAGTCCGCGCAGTTGCGATGAACACTGTATCTGGTTGGTGTACTGGTTAATGCAGCTAACTAGTATACTGGGGATCACGTGTTAGAATGCTGGCTCAGCACAGGTTTTCACTCGTCACCGCTGATTCCGCCTATAGTCCCAAAGCATCTGACGCCAATAGTACCTTCCCTTTCTCCCCCTCCACCGTCAATTTATATAACAACACTATAAGTAAATGGATTCCTGTTGCGGAGTAGTGGGACTTGGTGGGATGCCACAGTATGTCGGAGAACTGGTGGCAGGATCGTGTCTATCATACCACTTCTTTACCTTATTGGGATGAATCCAAGTAATTCTACAGCTTGAAAAATAATTAGCTATATGCCAGTTTTCCAGAGACTTGGTTTTTCAGACGCGAGGAAGACGGGTTTTAACACATTCTAAATGGCGCGAAAAAATCTAGTAACCTTTTCTGGTCTCAGCGGAATTCTGAGTCTATACATGTGTACTCTCATACTCAGGCATTCACTTTTAGTATTGCATAAACATCGTAATAGTAAAGTATGATATCATGAGACGTACATAGTGTCATTCGTGGATGTGTTACTTTCAAATTTTTGCTGGTGTTAAGCACTGCTAGATGCACTGTTTCACCTGATTATATTTCAGGGAATATCATTCTACAGAGAAACAAACGTTGGCACTTTAAAGAGACATCTGATAAAGTCCAATATTTCCTCTTATTAACAGATCTAAAATTACGGAATTTCTTCTATACGTATCTCGAAATATTGTATACAGTGAAAATATGCAGAGATGTCAGGCCACCTGAACTCTGAAACTGCAAAAATTTCGTATCCAGGTCTAGATATATACTTCTCAAACCACAGCACGGTGCCTGGCTCAGGGTACCTTGCAACAGTGCTAGTCACTTCTTTCTTGTTCCCAAACAGATCGAGGGAAAAATGACTACCTATATACCTCTAACTTTTTTTGACTTATCTTCGTGGGCCTTGCGCGGAATGTTAATTGGTCGCATTCGAATTGTTCTCCAGTCAGCTTCAAACGCCTGTTCTCTAAATTTTCTCAATTGCGTTTCGCAGAAAGAACATCGTTTTCCGACCAGGGATTCCCTCTTGAGTTCAGTAAGTAACTCCATAGTACGTACTCGCCTTTTGATCGAAGCTATCGGCAACAAATGTAGCAGCCCGCCTCTGATCAGTTCCTATGTCTCCCTTTGATCTGACGTAGTGCGGAGCCCACGTTCGTCGCGTCCTGGCACAGATCCAAACTACCAATATAGATTTGGTGTGGCCTGCGTGGTGCAGTCAGGACGTTGACGACAGTATTGTACGTTGTGTTGTCCCCTATTTCACATTCATAACGGAGTCGAGGAGAAGTAGAGCCTCCTTGGTTGTTTTAGAGACGGTGCTGGGGAACAGAGAAGGATTCTTAACAGTGATTGTGATCTGCCAAAGTAGCAAGATGTTATGAAGTCGTTAAATAAGTTCGTTTATCATTAGAAATATCTGCATGGGAAGTGTCTGGCAAACTAACATGTATACATGAGCTATACCTGGTAACAACGTTTAACTATCAAAACTTCTTTCACTATAATTCCGTCTTACTATGCATGATCTTCTTACTACCAAGAGAAAAGAGCCACTTGGACCCTTTTTCTAATCAATATAAAATACACTACCTGTGGTGCCTAGCTTAGTGTCAAGAGCACCTTATTGTTTCCACTTGTTCTGTCGTCTACTGAATCAATGAGCATTTGGACGAACTAGTAACTGAATGGTCACTTTGCATAACTATTTTATCACTGGTCCCTGTCTGTAACTCGGAGGGGACAAGTGCTGTTCAGCTACTTGTTTCTATTAGGAAATAAAATTCGCTACACTGCTAATTAAGCCAAAGACATACTGACTCTGTGCAACACTTTTCAATGAAAGATGTGTAAGATACTTCCAAATTGCTGTTTACTTTTCAGCTGTTATTACTTCACCCTGAGTAGTACTATCTTCTCGTAGATGAAGTACTACGTTTCATCAGTAGCTGCTATCGTTCAAGTTGCTGGTGCCTTAGCTGGTTCTCTGCTAACTCCACTGACTATTCACTGAATCTATAGACGAGCACTACTGCTCATGGCTGACCCTTTATATGTTTCCTGACTTCTTACACTCAGATCTGATAGCACGTCACCCTCTTCATAATTTTTCTGAAATATTCCATCTACACGTTATTATCTTGTTTCCCACTTAGCAGCCAAAATCCAGAGATGGATGTTCCTGTCACGAGTTTGGCCTCTACCCTCGATTCATTTAGCGGGTTGACAATTGTTACCCATGTGTGTAGCCTGTACAAGCCGTCGAGTGATAAGTGGGTGCAGCTGCTTCCGAAGCCATTATTGATTACAAATACTCAGGTTTGCACACACTGGTGGTGTCTGGCGGCCCACACCCACGGGCATCTGCCTAAAAGCTCCATCTGAACTCTTCGACTCATTTTCTTACATTTAACTTCCCCCAAAAATAAGTGAATGTACATTACACAAAGTGCCGTAAACATTAGATAGGTGGCTTATATTAGCCTAAAGGAAATCAATTACATTTTATATATACTATAGCCTGTTTGTTATGACTACTTGACCATCTGTTCCTCTACGAAGTCTATCATATGTCACTCTCTATCTCTCATGTTAGTAACGACAATCTTGGTGTCTCTGGTGAAGGCTCTACAACTGTCCTCACAAAAAGCAAGCGACAACAATTGTCTACTGTTTGTCTTGATTACATTACGCGGTGCTACCCTTGCTATTTCGTATGGTCCTCTGAATTGAGAGTCAGGCTTGTTAGATCTACCTCACCTTCTTTTCTGTCCGCCCCGGTAGCTGAGTGGGCAGCGTGACGGATTGCTCTTCCATGGGCCCATGTTCGATTCCCGGCTGGTTCGGGGATTTCCTCGCTCGGGGACTGGGCGTTGTGCTGTCTTCATCATCATTTCATCCCAGCCCGGCGCGAAAGCCTAACTGACAGCTTTCCCCTTCATTCCCAGTTCAAATTCTTCTATATTTCCCTTCTCCCCCTTTTCCTGCTATCGAACTCCCGTCCTCCATCAGAACTAACCCCCATCAAAATTAAGTGTTCGTCATTTATAACGAACTAAATAATTTGTATTGTTAACTCATCATACATACTTTAATATCTTAACAATCTATGGAACTGGGACGTAAGGGGAATGAACGTTTCCTGTTACCACCAACGCTGACGGAACGAAGTGTGGCCGCTGAATTGTTTGGTTCTTGGATGTCTTGCAGAATGACCATGCACGGTCGTTCTTTGCTCCGCTCATATTCACAGTTGTACGTATAAAACTAGTGATTATGAAAATACAGGTAGGGATAAAGCCGGCCGCGGTGGCCGATTGGTTCTAGGCGCTTCAGTCCGGAACCGTGTGACTGCTACGGTCACAGGTTCGAATCCTGCCTCCGGCATGGATGTGTGTGATGTCCTTAGGTTAGTTAGGTTTAAGTAGTTCTAACTTCTAGGGGATTGATAACCTCAGATGTTAGGTGTCATAGTGCTCAGAGCCATTTTTGAAGGGATAATCAATAACTCCAAGCAACGCAAGAAAATTTCTTTCATGTTCCGTTTAATCAACAGAATTCGAAAATAAATATTGACAATGTATTCCTCGTAATAGTCCCCTGTGTATCAAGTCCATCGAATGAGTGAGAGAAAGTGACGTTACGTTCCAGAATTAAGTTGCAGTGTTTCGAGAAATAATTACACATATCTCTGCACTATACACTCAGCTGAGCAGTAAAATTACTGTTCCGACTGTTCACTCCAAATCTTTTAAGTTCAGTGTCACTGCGAAGTTCACCACGATATGCCACACGAGTAATTCAGAGTTCCGTGCCACTGCACGTTTGTTTTTATTAAGTGTGAAACTTGCTCTTACGCAGCGAATTTTACGAAGTTCAATGAGGTCTCCGTAACTTCTGCTAAACTTTCCGACTCAAATAACACACGAATCCCACTTAGGTTATCCTTAGTTTACATAGTCTCTCTCATGGTGAGCTCCGTTCCTTATATACCCACGCCCATGCTCCGTCACCAGATATTATACTTTTAAAGCTATTTTTTCAGTAGTTGACATTGTGAGGTCTCTATGGTTGTATTGTAAGGCATGTTATAAAAACAGCTATCAGTCGCTGACTTAAAGGCGTTGTTGTTCAACACATTTTATTGTTCGATGCCATTATCGGTCTGTCAGTAATAAGATATTGAAAAAATTTTCAGCATTACGTTTGTAACAGATTTTCCTCTTCGTTGTGGAAACTTGTAGAAAACATTACGTATTAAATCATTCATAAAAACATCTGTTAAAATACCAGCCGGACTATTATCCGTCCCAAGACCAATTTTTAGATAATATATTTGGTCAGTGAAGTCAAAACAAATTATAAGTTAAAGCAACATTTAAAAATTAAATTTCTTCTGTACATTCTGCAGTACAAATCTTGTTACGTGTTAGCAGATTACGCCTAAAAATTTCAATACTATCTTTTATCGGGATTTTACTACTTATTATAAAAGTTACGTCGGCGATATTTTAGTAATGTTAGAGGGTAACACCAATGATGATAATGTGTTTGCCCAAGCAACAGGCATTATGCGCCAGAGAAATAACTTTTACAGAGGAATTAGATGGAGGGAATTCTATTAACTTCATAGATCTTGCTATTAAGAAAGTTAACAACAGACATAATTTTTCGATTTACAGAAAACCTAAAAAACAGATATTATCACCTCTGCCAGTTCGTTCAATTCAGCAGGACCCAAACAGGTATTTTGCACCTCAGTTATTCACCGAATCTTTCTTTAGCCATTGGCGGACAGTGAAATATGTTAAGAAAACAATTTTTTAACCAAATTAAAAATTTTTGAAAATAATTTTATGTGCCCGTGCAGCAGGCTAAGGAAACAGAAAATAAACACTCACCCAGAAAACAGAAGTAATAAACAAAGACTGAAATTAATTCCAGTACAATTTCGCGGGATTCTGTTCCAGGAAACAAGGAAAAGTTTTGTAAAATAGAATGTTACATGTGGTATTCAGGTTAACAACTCCCTAAAACTTCGAGTAAAAGATAAGTTGAGAAGTGCATACGACGAATTTGATGGCTTTGGGGCATTCAGGATTGATTTAATAATTGTGGCAAGCAATATATATTGGCCAAATCGGCCACTCTTTTTATTCTAAGGATTAAGAAGCGTTTACAGCCACGCAAAAAAACTGCCTTTGAGCTGAATTTAACAGAAACTGGCCATACTATAGGGAGCAATGATAACAGTATGCGCATGCTCCAGAGAGAACAAAAAGGTCATGCTCTCGATTTGTTAGAAGAACCTATTACTTACAACAGCAAAAAATAGTAGCCAACAAGAGTGGTCAACGTGCAGAGCGACTTTGGACCCAACATCGCTTTTGCATTGTTTGACAATGTTTCACGGTATTGATTTTGTTTGTTTCAGTAGTATTTCATTTACCAGGAAGGGGCGGTCTGGCAGCGGATAAAACCGCACTTCAGCCAGAGGATACACAAACTAAAAAGATGGTTTAAAATACAGGGCGGTTATGATTAAACTTTTGCTACTTCAGCCAGTGTAGACGCAAAACTGATGTTGAAACGGTGCGCTGCATGATTTATATTGTTAACTGTGTTCCTGTCATGACTTGTCGTTAGGCACCGGTACTGGTACAGCGCCGTCGCTAGTCGTCGGGACTCAGGTCGAAGTCGGACTCATCACTGAAGACAATTCTACTCTAGTCACTGAGAATCAACGCCGAAGTCGTGTCTGGAGATGCCCCCGACGGAGGTGGGATATCGGCCCGTGTGTCGCCTGCCGTAAGGCCCAAGAACCGGGAGTGATGATTCGAGTGCCATTCCGTTTCATAGTAGAACCCTTTTGCTTCTCACTTTCGGCACCCTTACAGCACAGCGATACGTCGACGATATTCTACGCCCCATTTCGTTGCTCTTCATGGCAAACCATCCTGGGCTCATATCATTCTCATTTCCCACCAAAGATAAAGAGTAAGCGCTCTGTACTCAATAACTAATATAGATTATGAGTTAACCTAAAAGAACTGCTATGGAACAATATACAATGTGGTCAGACAGCCTGGAAAGCTTGAAGGAATGTTGCAGAGTAGGTTGTACTAATAAATTATTCTTAAGAAAGAAATTCGATACGTTGTGCCGTTTCTGAGTTAGTTAGCACTGAAGTTAGTCAATCAGACCATTGCACGCGGAAATTCATACTGTTCGCCAGAGACGGTTTCGTCAACCGTCTTTTTCATCTGGTTTCCTATAACCGAAGAAGAGACCGATACAAAATCTGCACATGGGACGGAAATAAAGATCGAACCGGAGCCAACGCGTTAGCAGTCTCATGCGCTATCATGTACGCTATGAGGACCACTGACACTAAGTCTGTCTGGCAGGTTGCTTTAATTTGCTTGTGCAGCGGCCTGATTGTCTAAATTCAAAGCTAATTAGCTCGAAAAGGGCGTGACGGATCGAGCTTTTTTCTAAAAAAAATATTTCTCAGCACACCTACGCTGCAACAACCTCTAAAACTTTTTAGACTGTTCTGGCTATCCTGTATATCTAAATCTGCACAACTCACAACAAACTGACTACAGTTCATTTAATAATAAACTTTACCCTTTACTGATATTATGTTGTACCACAGCATTAGAAATTAATAACCGGTAATTACTTTCGGAATGGTAAGTATCTGTCACGATTGGTTAAGTAAAGTTCCACTCATGCTGAACACAGTTGTTGTTGCACTATATAAACTTAATGCTGTCATGTCCTCTGACCATGTAACGTGTGTTCCTTGTGTGTTGCTGGCTGTGTGACTGACGCAGCATGCTGTAAGCAGCAGAATGGCCCGATATTCGTGCCGGGAACAAGCCGAGGTGGTGTTCGTGTACGTCCAAGCAAATGGAAACAGTCGCGAGGCAGCACGGCTATAACAAAACAAGTATCCTCACAGGTACCAACCACATCACACAGCATTTGAAGCCTTTTTTGGAAGTTTGTGTTATCATGGGCCCTTTCAGACAGACGAACGTGCAGGGAGGCGGCGGACTGGTCGTACACCAGATTTGGAGACTGTACTAGGGTTCACCTCAATATCCTGTAGGACCTGCACATTCGTCTGTCTGAAAGGACCTATGATTATATAAACACCAAAAAGGGCTTGAAATATTGTGTGATGTGGTTGGTGTGCGTGTGGATACTTTTTGGGTATAGTCGTGCTGCCTCTCGACCGTTTCCACCTGCTTGGTCAAACACCAACAACATCTCGGCTTGTTCGCGACATGAATACCGGACTATTCTGCTGCAACACACAAGGGACACACGTTGATTGTTCAGAGGAACTGTCAATCGTCGTGGTAATGATTCATTTCCACACATATGTTCATGGGACCTTTTTTCCTCTTTTTCCAGTCAGGAATTCGTCCCTGCCGTCTGTCGGCTTTATTAAGGTCCACCCTATTCAACACGTTTGTTAAAAAACAAAAGCAAAATTCAGTTGCAAAAGAGAAGTAACAGTTTTGTCTAATGGTGAGCAGCGTAAACTAGCAACTAATGAAGAAATACTACAAATATTAATAACAAAAATAGTTTTGTGTGATCATTTACTGGCATATTTATTATTTCCATGTCCAGGAAACAATTTTGTTAAATTACAGAAATATAATAGGGTATAAAATATTTAGTGCTACTATTAAGAAAGACAAATTCGCAAAAATACATTCAGAAAAAAACTCTAATCGAATAAGGAGCTCAAAGTTCCGAAGCGCGAGCAGTTGTTTGTTTAGTTTGGAGCAGATCATTCGTTGTTTCTCGCTGACAAGATGGCGCTGTGTATGTTTCTTTCGTTAGATTCACACAGTGTCTCTCCAGTGTTGCATAAGCATAGGTTCAGATGTTTCATTCCAGTCCTCATTCGGTTACATGCCTTACACGTCCTGTAGCACAGGTTGCGGCCATCAGAAAGTAACTTCTTGAGATTCACGTGTTTATGTGACGCTATGTAACTATAGGCTATCCAGCCTAGAGGTACACAAAAAACATTTCTATATATTTCAGTACCTATACAGGTTTATAACTTTTTGCCCAACATTGTACACAGGAGCTCAAACAATTTTATGCATGTTGGCACAGTTCAGTGTGGGCATCGTTTGCAGCTCGACATACATCAAAACGGTATCCACATCTAGCCAAACGTTCATAACCCTTACAAGTGTTGTGGTCCCTACTGTGGCGTAGATCCGTTGTATCTGATCTACGAGATCTCCAATCCTTGTCGTGTAAACAATGTCCTTGAAAATCAGTGGAGTCAGACTGGGAAACGGAGGTCGTCCTGCAATGCATGCCCCCCCCCCCCCCCCCCGGCCGTTTCCCATCCGACGCTCAGGAAACGTTTCGTGGAGATATGACATAACATCCCCATGAGGAGGCATCTTGAGACGTGCATAGTTCGCCAACATGCGGAAACAGTTGTGCTTTGTACTGGCGCACATGCGCCATGGAATTCAGCGCTGTTCATGAAATGGTGAGGATTACATGTTGGAAAGTATCTCTGTCGATTGCGTATTTACCCAGCAACGTCTAGCCCAGACACCTGTACATCAAGCTACAACTGTGATTTTTGAGAGGATATTAAATAGATTACGTCGTCCTGAGAAAGATCACTTTTTATTATTCTTGACTTCAAAAGGTGATCTTCGTCCATGCATAAGACGGAATTGGTCTTAGTTTTTGTGCGACATCTCAGCCTATCTAATTCTGACTTGTGCCAGTCTGTTTGACTTCAGAAGAATTCCTCCAGATGGCTTATACAGATTATTTTATTCCAAACAGTGTAGACACACGGCGTGTTAGGCAACTGAGCTATCCGCCCAAGCAGAAATACTTGATTTTTCTTACAGTAAGACAGCGGCTAATCTCTTCATTTTATATTTAGCTCTTTGTTGTCTTATCTGTTTCTCTTGTGGCGTTCCACTGATATATAATTTTGGCATCAGTAAGGTAAAAGCTCTTCATATGAAATTAATCTGACAATTTTCAGCTTTCTAAACTTAATTTTTGCGTCGTCAAATGCTGCACAGTGGGCAACAACTGAAGTTTCAATTGCATGGATGAATTATTCGTTCTGGTAGACGGACACGCTTTATTCAAAGGGACAGTTTCCTCGTTTGTCCATTAAGTCATTTTGCTGTCCATGATGAACGAGGACCACTAACTTCACTAACTTAACGTGAAATGATTTTAAGTAAGTAGAATGAGTTTAGTGTATTTAAGGCAAAGTTTTAAAACTACGATTAACCCATCAAAAGTGATGTATCACATCTCTTAACAGCCAATGAGTGTAGTTTTCTTTATGGTCTCCTTATCCAAGACGGTAGTGATCACCAAGTGCAAAGAAATCTATTTAAAATTGACTTAAAAGACAAATATCATAGCGAGCCAAGTGAAATTGCTTCTTTACAGTTTACTAAACAGTGTTTATAAATTAACTGGGGGTTTTACAAGCATTAGGCAGAAGACCTGAACGTTCTGTTCGTTATGTACCTTCGAGAAATGTTCGTAACTAATGGCGGTGCCGGTGCTAATGAGTGTCCAGCACGTCTTAACCCGCATCGATTACCATCCCCAACTTTACCGTCCTCTTGCCACAAAGTTAAGTTCATTAACGTGATGTGTTCTCCAGCAGCAAAGCTCAATTTATCACGAGGCTAGTGAAAGATACAAATAAGGGGATCGCGTGTTCATTTGTATTTATTTCCTAACGAGATCGATTTTCTTTTCACTGGGCGCCGGGAAGGAGAAGTTCGTCCTTAGAGCATTTCTTAGGTTCAAGGTTTAAATAAGAGACGGCAGGGTGGCCGAGAACTTTTGCTCACTTTGATCTGGTGCCAAGCGGATGCCTTCAGATGCGACGGGAGACGTTTATTAGTGATTTACGCCAGACGTTCTATAGCTGTAAATGAGTCTGCTCATTAAATGTCTCCGCAATAAGGTTTCTATTTGTTTACTGTTTTATTGGAACCTTTCTTACATGGATACCTAAAAAACTCCAAGATGTTACTCTTTATTTAGCGTGCCCTTTGAAGTCATTTGAAAACGAGAGATCGACTTATCTGTAATTGTATGTTTTTATCTCTTTCTACGAAGGAGTGGACTCATACAATGGGAATGATATCTTACTAAGAAAATTATAAATTTTTGGAATATCGCATGATCTATACTTTTCGTTGATATTATTTCATGCAGTGATTTCTTTTATTGCTTGTAATATTGTCAAATGGCAGCTCTGTTCAAATGACAGTGATGAATCACTCTCACAGTACATCATTTACAGACAGTATTGGAAACTTCAATTACTATACGTTTCAAACGTTTGTATAAATCTGTGTAGTGATTGCCATAACGACCTACTTTTGCACCGTCAACAGTTAAGAGAACTGCATACACAGTAAAGTAATGATGTATAATTTCGTAGCTACGATTGATGTATGGGTCATAAATACCCCACACATTGTGTGTAGGAAGTGTATGGTTTATTTGTTCAATGAAATACTGACAATAATTCACTAGTTATGGGGTTTAAAAATGGAGGCCAAGAGATTAGAGTTTAGCGTGACCACACAGTATGCAAAAAGTTACCACTTACTACGAGCGAATTAAAGACGAAGCACAAGGCCGGATAGGAGAAACTAATAATTCATACATATGCTTTAATTGCTACAGTCAATCCACAGAATACGTAAATCAGGATAGCGGAGCGCTGTTTGGAGCTTCTTTCGGCTGCTCGTCATCTCGGACAGTTAGAGGATGGAATATGGAGAGCCACTTACTAAAATTACCCAAAGAATGGAGTATATTTAAAGCAAGAAAATAACAGTTCTGAAATCAATCTAATGCTCGCAACAGTCGTGTCAAACTGCGTTATGTAACACACAGTGTTTTCTCATATCATTCTACGTATTCGCAGAAATAAAGCGTATAATCCACAGTGGATATTTTAATTTTACTAGCTTTATACTCTCAGAATTGCTGCTTTTAAGACACATGATTGCAAATTAGGAGGCTGTATTTTCGATTTACCCGTAATTCTTTTGCTGATTTTCCTTATATGAGACTAATAATTAGAATCTTCGAATTACAGTAAGATAGGTAAAAATGTTGATACTTATACCTCGACCTACCTAGAAACGAAATTTCTGCCAGCAATGCAGGCAAAAAAGTGTTACGACGTGATTTAATATTTTTATTTTTACCCCTCAGTCGAAGCATAATTTAAAACTTGACAGCCACGTGAAAATAAGAAAGTTGTAAATGTAAATAGTTTCCTCCGTTCTCGTATTTTTTGATACTGCAGTAAAAGTGACGAAGAGGCAGTGGAATAATAAATATTTCCGACAATGCAGCACTGTGATAATGCACTCTATAGAAGCTACAAATTGATACATAGTTCCATGTACGAGTTGTGTTATCAAGAAATTCTTGAGAGCATTTTCATTATTTATGGTTGCCAAATCTGTTACAGACCTATCAGAACCTACCAGAAAACGGACAGAAAACTCGTTGTTCGGTTAAAACCATTACGGTTCAAAAACAGCTACATCAGAACCGGATGGTGTGTACAAACCTTGCTACAACTTAAATTCATTTTAATTTACTCATAGCTTCATAAGCGAACCAATCTTTTAATTTGAAACCATATTTTCTCCCCACACCGAGTTTGGATTTCAGCTACTCAATTACCAAGGCTGAGAAGCAACATTTTTATACTTTTATTCAGAATTAAAAACGAATTTCACTCACGATTAGTGCAGTGAGAGTTCGTTTGACTTGAAGATTTAACGATGATTGATGCTTACAACCATATGGGAACGGATGTGTATCGTATATTTAGTATTTAATGCATCTGGAAGAAGTTACTTCAAGAAACAAGGAAACTAAAAATTTAAAAATCTGTTTAGTTTTTAGTATAGAGAAGAGTTGTCATATTAATCTAGTGAAGAGGTGTAATGATAAGACAGTGAAAACATTTTTAATATGAAAAGGGTTCGATTCCCTGATCAGTCGCTCAGATTTAAGTTGCCAGAGATTTCTGTCAATGGCTATGTGAGAATGTTGCTGACATAACATTCCTTCCACCCATACAGTTATTTTTTACTCTGACCATGCCTGAGATTCTGCTCTGGAGCCGATCATAAGCCATTTTATTATATGCCAATTAAATACTTCTTTTTTTATTTTCTTATCTTCTTTTCTGTGAGTAGCCTATATCATCAAAACACTGCTCTGCTAGCACTGGCATTTGCAAACAGTTTTTGAAGGCTAGTAGTTCAGTAAAATTTACAGCAGTCAAACGTATACGCAGTAAGTGAAGTAGAGCGACTTTAATATCATTACCTGAGAGATATTTACACAGCTATTTGATTGCAGCTTTCTTGAAATCAATTATCAAGATATGGTGAGACATGTAATGAGATATGGCAGACTGTGAAAGACAAATTAAAATTACGAAATGCAAAAGAAAAAAAAAAGCAATTTGGATTACAGGAAAGAGTGGGCATTGCCGAGTGGAGCAGATAGTATAATGCCTTGCATGGGACGTTGTGTGGTCATTGAATCATACTTGTATCCAAAATAATGTGCACACAGATTTATTGTTTGATGAAATTACTCATATAACTAGATCTTGACCATCCCTGCTTACCAAAAATTGTTCGAAGCGACTGACAGTTAAAGTGAGATTAGAACTGTCTTGCAGCTATACCAGACACTGACATTAGTGGACGTGGAAGGCACCTTATCCGATACAACTACAAACATCTCAAATACCTGATTTGGAATTTTTGAAGACCTTTGTTAGTGGATTATCTACAGAAGTTGCAGAGATTTCATTTCACTGCTATTATCTCGGTGTTCCAGAGGCATTTTAATAGGAAGGATCAGAAAATTGGATCACAGATTTAACTTGTGGCAGAGTTTTACCTGTGTGTTGATAACAAGTTTTTGGCGTTAGGTTATGATGTAGAGCTCAGATGACAGCAGATGTCTCCAGTGCAACTGTCGTAGAACATAACATATTTTACGAAGCCACATATGATATTTCTTCCTATTATGTTAGTGTGTTCCCGTGAAGAATAATTGTTTAGACTTCGTAATTTGCTTATCGCATCGTCAGTAGGTCTGTCTGGCGATTCCAACCGTCTTGTGGTTCTACAACAATCTACTCGGGTCTTGCAGTATTGTGGTAAAGTTTATTATGACACCACTCTACACGTTCCCGTACGTTCACCATCACCAGAATATGTGGTACAATTTTAAGACGCTGAACACACTGAAAAGTGTCATCTCACGTCAAATAAATTGATTGTACCACCAAGACTACGATGGTAACGTAAATATTTATCATAATGATCGTTAATTATACTGATATTTTATACCACAATGAAAAGAAAACTACAGTTCTAAAAATAAACGAATTGTTAGAAAATCTACAGTACTACTAGCCCATCCGGAATTTTCTTTACAGTAGTCTATATTTATACCTGATATAGCTCCATAACAGAGCGATGCAATGAAATATTAGTCTCATGGGCTATTAAGTTACAAAGAAACTCACTTAAAATATTTCTACTCTATACATACCCAGAATTGTGGTGTCAGAACTGCTATCAAATGCTTTACAATTTTCCTATAAATACGAGTAATCATGTCAATCATAAATGAAATGAAGCTATAAAGGATTCCGAAGGTGAGAGCTTTTACTAAAAAGGACGACACGTTGATACTGGGAAGGCCAGAAGAAGGTAAGAAAAATATAAAACAGTAGGATACAGTCTGTGGTATTCTTTAAATTGTAGTTCCTTAAAAGCATATCCACTGTCGGTCGTTTCATCTAGCGTGTTGTTTGATTGTGTAATCTTATGCCTGTAAATTCCTGGCTTTTCTAGAACGTGTAGTTAGCGGCATTTATGTTGCCAATTAAGAACCTTTAAGTCATTTTCATTGTTGTCCACAGGGCGCTCAGTTTCAAGAAAATAGGTACTTACTGCTGATTCATTCGGTCGTTACGGACAAAAACTTCGAGGTGTGCTTTTACCCCCAGTATAAAATTTCTACCACTGTGCCTGTTACAGAAATGACTGGAGTTATGACAGCTTATTTGTTTGTGATATTTGGTTAATTTAGTACATGGAGTGTTATTTTTTTCCACTAACGTTCATTCTGATTTTTTTAGAGATGTTAGCTATTTGCCATCAGATGTTATCAACATACTTAGTACTGTCAAATGTCTTCCAGAGTACGCCTCGATAGCTATTCGCTCAGTGCGGCAGAATGCCATGTAAGGGGCTCGGGTTCAATTGCCGGCTGGGTCGGAGATTTTCTCCGCTCACGGACTGGGTGTTGTGTTGCCTACATCGTCGTATCACCCCGACCGACACGCAAGTCGCCGAAGTGGCGTCAACTAAAAAGACTTGCGCCAGGTGGCCAGTCTACACAATGGGAGGCCCTAGCCGCACGACATTTAATTTTCATGTCTTCCGGATACTGAAGAGCTGTGTGAAGATAGAGTAGTTGTATCATCCCTTTCTAAAATAGCTGGATAGTTGAAATCTATACCTGTGAAGTACGAGCTCCCCATCATACACTTATGGTATGGCTCTACAAGATGCAGCAGAACGACAGTATGAAAAGCTGCTCGTGAAACGATGAGAATATATCACACTATATTTTTAACTAGAAAACAAACACGTAATTTGAAAAGAGCAAATATTTACAGTGTATCAATTTGCGTCTGTCTTGTTGCAAGTGGAAAAGTGGTCAACGTCTGTTCAACAGTCTTAACACGCTGAGTTCACTCATTGCGCCTACTGAAATCGACCTGATTCCGGATACAACCATCATGGCGCATTTCGATAATCACACTATTACCCGAGGTCGCCAATCAATCGCCAGAACTATTGGCGCAACTGATCTTTCGGATTCTGGGGCGGCCAGGTTAAAATGCAATGTGACTCAACAGAAGAAGTCGCTGTCCTCTGGCCAACTTAAAACCAAATCAAATACATTTTTTGCCACACTTAAAATGCAAACACTTTTGCAACCAAGTAAACTTCATAAACTGGGAGATACATTAAAAGAACAAGCTATTAAAATTATGGGACTCCAAAAACACGGATGACGGACAATAAAACTATGGATTTCAGCAATTATCGACTTCTTAAAAGCAAAACTTAATAATACACCACTTCTAGGAGTTTCTTTTGCAGTCTAAAAAAATATGTTACATTCAATCACGGAGGTATACCCCATTAATAATAGACTAATGAAAATTTCTCTTAAATGTGCAAATAAAGCATACACTTTAATTGAAGCCCATATGCCAGGCAATGAGGATAACAGTCAAAAAACCGAAGCAGTTAATGAAGTTTGGGTAACGCTAGAAAGCATCATCTCCAAAATTCCCTCAAACCATGTCAAAATTTTAATGCGTGATTTGAATGATCAATTAAGTAACGAGAAAAAATATAAGAAAACGGTGAGTGGATTTCCTGCGCATAAATGGGCAAACTAAAACGGCCAAAGACTTGTTGAAACGTGCAAAAATTTTGACCATAAGATCATGTCAACGCATTTTAAAAAGAAACCTTCTAAACAAAAAAACTTGGCTGGCACCCAATAAATTTATTGCCGAATTTCAAATCGATCATGTAACAATTTCATACCTTAACTACAAAGAAAATTTTAATGTCCAAATTAGGAAAGGGGCTAATATTGATTCTGACCATAATTTAACGAGAATGAAAGTAAAACTGCAACCTCGAAAACTCTTCAAAACAAATAATATTTTCACAGATTTGACACTCCTAAAAAGCCCCAACTCTAACAAGAAATCTTGAAAAAAAAAGAATCCAACAGCTGGAAAAACCTAAAAGAAAAATTCATCAAAAAAGCACAAAATTTAATTTCACTTTGAAAGAAATAAAAACGTCTTCGTTTGAACGCAGATTGTGAAACATCAGTTAAGTCTAGGCATGAGGCATTCAGAAATTTAAATAGTAACACAACTGAAAATACATACAAAACCTTTCATTCCGTAAGATAAGAAACATCTGAATTATCCGACAGACTAAAAGAAACTACGAAAATGCCCAACTTTTAGAAATGGAGAAAGACTACCAAAAGAATAATAGAGAAAAACTTATAAAACAATAAAAACAAAACTAACAGGTTACCAACCACAAAGTCTTTGCTTCAAAAGTGACAACGACTGTTTGGCTCTTGACAACCAGGAAAATTGTAAGGTACTTGCTAATTATTTTGAAAAACTGTTAAACTGTCCAGAACCAGCGTATAAATACCAACCACAGCAAACGAATAATACCAGCCCTAACTCTAAAGAACAGGACGAAATCAAAATAACTAAACCATGTAAAACACTTAAAAACAATAAAGCACCAGGAGAAGACGGTGTAAGTGCAGAACTACTAAAATCAGCTTGCCCTAACACTGTAAAAGAGATCACTCAACTAAACCGACATATCTGCCAAACTGAAAAAATATCTGAGGACTGGAAAACTGCTCTAATTCATCCATTGCATAAAAAAGGGGATAGAACCGATGTTAATAATTACCGTATACTCTCTCTTCTCCCAGTCACACATGACTTCTCTCGCAATGTTTACTTGATCGACCAAGAACAGTTAGAACCCAAAATTTGTGAATACCAAGCTGGCGTTAAACCAAACAGATCCCGTCCGGAACAAATTCTTAGTTTAAAACTAATCCTTAGGCACCAAAGATTTTCACGTAACCGTACTGTATGTAGATTTGTCGATTTTAAAAAAGGTTTACGATTCAGTTGATCGTGAAACTCTTTTCCAGATTTTAAAGGAACTAGGGCTCGACAATTAATGATTAAATAAACGTTAACCAACACTAGCTTTAAAGTTAAATTCATGGGAGAAATTTCTGAGCCATTTTATGTAAAGACTGGTGTTAGACAGGGAGTCTGACTCCCTCCGTTACTGTTTAACTGTGTTTTGGAAATGGTAATTGCAGAATAGTGAGAGCAAAAGTCAAGTTAAAATATATATCGGATTAGGTACAAGTAATATTAGAGTAGACTGCCTCACCTTTGCAGATGATCCGGTAACTTTAACTAGGGATATTATCACAGCTCAAAACCAAATTGAAATTCTTAAAGAAGCTGGGAAAAAGTAGGATTACAAATATCATTTGAAAAGGCGGAATATATGAGATGCAACAAACAAGCACCAATGTTTTTGAACATGAAATATGGTAAAATAAAAAGGGTTTCTCAGTTTAAATACTTGCAGAAATCATACAAGAAAACGGTCTGAAAAAAAACAGCAATCGAAGTTCGGTATAAAAAATATGGGATCTGCATCCAGAGTAACACAAAATATTTGTAATAAAAAACCACCTTCTAAATTCAGTAAACTTTGGCAATGAAATCTGAATGTCTTTATGGAGCAGAAACTTTAATTTTAAATTGAAAGAGGGATACTGAAAAAATATAAAAGAAAGAAAGAAAGAGTACTAGGAAAGTATTAGGCCCCAAAATTACTGATGGAGAAACTTACAGGCTGAGAAGTAATAAGGAAATAGAAGAATATACAGACATACATGGTAACATGAGAAAACGAAGACTTAAATGTTACGGACACTTTAAAAGAATGGTACCCACTAGGTTGACAAAACAAACAGTACAATTCTACGAAAAGAGAAGTAAGGCCAAAACTGAGCCAGTTAAATGGATCGCTGCGGTTAAGGAGGATCTTAAAGTAGCCGGTATAACTCAGGCAGACGTTACAGATATAAAAACATTCAGAAAAAAGATATCTGACCGGATAATTGGTAAGAGGGAAATTAGAAAACGAACTGGAACAACGTAGTCTGATGAAAGAAAGAGACTTCGTTCTGAAAGGATGAAACAGATTTGGGCACAAAGGAAGGCCAACCATTAAAACTGACATTGATTGATTGCACCTCGTGTGGTCCTATTGGGCCCATGCATGAATAATAGTAATAATAATAATACAGTACATCAGTTAAAAAACGCGGAAATAAATACGTATAACAGAGTCGTCATCAGAGATATGGCCAACACCACTACACTGCAGCTAATTTCTCTTTCAAAATATCAGGCTGTTCGACAACAGCCCAAAGCCTCTCATAACTGAAATACTTGAAGTTAGTAATTGCGGAAGGCAAGATGTTCCGTTAACGCACGCACTAAAATGGGTAACGTATAGTGAGGACCATCTGTCGACTGAAGACTCTTAACAGTCGCATCACAGGACTTGGAAACTTCCTTCGGCTTCAAGACTTTTGATGCCTGTGCCACTGTCCTACAAGACGTGTTTCTTATATTGCTTAGAACAATTCTCAGTAGATTTCCCAGGACAGAAGAAGGGTGAAAATATGTTCGGAGAGTAAAACGCTCGTTTATATTTTCATTCAGCTTTCACTTCCGCTTCAATTTTCCCCAGGTCCTTTGCATCTTCTCTCCAGCGAAACGCCAGCTGCTCTAGGGGGAAACAAGCAAATGCAATTTGTGAGTGAGTATTGCAGGCACAAGGGAGAGAGGCCAAGTTACTCTTCTTAAGTCAAGGGGGAGGAGTGGAAGATCGTCAATAGTCAGAAGTGCCACGTTGACCGTGTTCGGTGTTTTCTTACTCGGTGAGGGAAATATCATTTTAAGATGAAAGTACTTTTAAAAATACGTACGTCCATCGATCAAGGAGAGTATTGAATGAAAATCGGATGTAATCAGTTTTACAGCCCAAATTTTTGACCGTAATGCGTTAATAGTTCATAGTTGCTGTGCAAAAACAGAGTGGACTGAACTTCAAGCATAGACTGCAGAAGGACAAAAACCTCGTCATCTAAATGAAAAATTTCGTGTACTTTTTTCTTTACTAAAAAAATGTAATGTAATTTTCTATTACAGATATCAAATATTACTCTTAGCCTACGTTTGGCACTCGCTGTCATGTACTTTTTAGGGAAACTTTTCTTTTCTCTAATTAAATCTTTTATTGAAATGAAGTAAAATAATTACAAGGTTTTGCAAATGTTCATACGTAGCTTAAACATTTCGTTATGCCCTTGAAATTATTAACATTAAACAAATAATTAATAATAAGGTAATTTGATGATAGGGAAACGCCAGTTATACCCAAGAGCATTTTTTATGCGCAGGACCATCTTTTTTTTAACAAAATACGCTATTTTTTGTTATTCATGCAGAACATTGTCTTTATGCTATTTTGTGTACTGTTTGAACTGCTAAATTGGAGAAATTAAACTACTGACTCGCAACAGCTGCCATGCGACTTAGTTTCGGTTTGTCTGTAGTAAGGGAAACGAAAATCTAAGCTGAATAACTCATTCTGTATTATGGAGTTTGCACCTCAACAAGAAAGCCCATCAATCCAGATCAAAAAAGGGAGAATAAGGGAAAAAATTCCCTGTAAGTGCAAATTTTTGTACAGTGTTAACGAAAGCACCTTGAACAACATACTAAAAATCTTCACCTAGGGGGTGTGAGGGCTAGGGTGGGTGGGGAAATGGGGGAGGGGGGTAATGAAAGACCACTTTCTTACGTTTTTATTGAGTAAATCTAAAGCCACGACTTCTAGCTAAAATTTCTCGGTACAAAAATAAACTGCGTTAAATTTCTTGCAATACACAACCTATACATTTTTTCTCTAGAACTAAAAGTTTCTGCGTTGCAGGGGAGATCTGCGGATTATTAAACATTTTATTTTTAATGATGTAAAGTAATGTTTATTGTTAAGTGAAGTTGGTGAAGAACTAGTATAAAATGTATGTTCCACGTCTAAGTACAGAATAGCCGTATTAAGGGATGATTTGGGTTCTGCGAGTGTAACAGGATGGAGGCGGGTGGGGGGGGGGGGGGGGCGGCGTGAGGGTAGAGGGTAGAAGCACGATGGAAGATAGGTCGCCTGATTGTCGTGATGTACTTACCTCGTTCATAGGTCTGGAAACTGAAGAGCGAGAAAGTGACTCCTCACCCCTTCTGTCCCACTACGTCACAGAAAGCAACTAAGGGGTGTTTCACATAGGTACATCCCGCGCGCACATGCACAGGTTGCATTAACTAACACAGCAAGGAGTAGGTATGAGTTACGAATAATACTAACGCATGTGGACTGACTTGTCTTAAATCTTTGCACACTGTTATACACTGTAGAAGGAGGCAGATGTTGGAATACATCCAGCAGGAAATTGATGATATAGGCTGCAAGCGCTACTCTGAGATGAAGAGGCATCATAAAAGTCAGAAGAAGGGAAACTGATTCTTATCATCCCGTGCGACAGCTGTAGCGTTCTTCCGGGAAAGGCACCTTCCCCCACCACGAGCGGTGTTCGCTTTTCTATTTGTATACAGACTATAACTCTCCAGTATTTCCTGTCCAGTTCTCTTACTTGAGTGGACAAAATAACTTCACTGATCTCGTTTATACAGTGAAATTATTTTCAATTTATTAAATGAGTATTTATTAACCGTTTTTAATAGAGTTTTCACGTAAAATACGTTTTTGTAAACGAAGGCTGAGAAGTGCCGTCTTTCGTTGACAGTATATTTTAAAACTGTGTAATTGTGTTGTAGTCGCTTTGTGGGAATTTTATTCACCATAAAATTACTGCACTTCTAGCCGGCCAGGGTGGCCGAGCGGTTCTAGGCACTGCAGTCTGGAACCGCGCGACTGCTACGGTCGCAGGTTCGAATCCTGCCTCGGGCATGGATGTGTGTGACGTCCTTAGGTTAGTTAGGTTTAAGTAGTTCTAAGTTCTAGGGGACTTATGACCTGAGATGTTGAGTCCCATAATGCTCAGAGCCATTTGAACCATTTTGAATTTTGGCGTGTGCCAGTAATCCTTGCTCCGTTATGATCAGTATCAGTATATCTTGGTTGGTTAGATTTGTTCTTATGTGATTAAAGGATTATTTATTCAGATGGCTTCTTTGCTCTCACCGTAGCACGCTAGTGTTATAACTGTTTTGTTTGTTTCCAATTTATTGTATTAATCTCCTGTTCTTAGTTTTCCTGTGAGTGTGTGTGTGTGTGTGTGTGTGTGTGTGTGTGTGTGTGTGTGTGTATGTATGTGTTTTAGTCTTGTCAAATGTTTTCAAATTTTTGTCATAGCTAAAAGGAGTATCGATTTAAAGATTACTTTTGTAGCTAGAGTATTGTTGCAAGTGATTGTGTGGTTAATAGGTGAAACATTTAAAAACCACTAATTGAAGACGAAAGCAAAGAATAAAATGAAGATATCAGTTAGTAACTTACCAATCACAAATCAGGGAGATACTAAGAGTAGTAGGGAAATTGCTAGTGCTTTAGGGCTAGTGCTAAATTAAGCTAGTAATGATAGAGGCCTGGCACCTGGCCTAACCAATGACAGTTATGACTACCATCAGCTGGTCAGTTATGCAGGAAAGCAGATGGTGTGAAGAGCAGTGAGATGAGAGAACCGTTAGGAAGTACGTACAAGCAGAAGACAAGTTAAGAATACCTTTATGATTTTAACAGCAAGAACCATTCAGCTTACGTAGAAACATCGAACTTTATGATCCACAAGCTATATGTCAACGACTCTTAAATGTGACAGTTCCCTAGTGAAGGGAAAATGAACATGAGTTTTTAAAATTAATTGAGTTAGATGAGTTAGAGAAATAACAAGTGAGAATAGTGATTTAATGCTACATAAATTCGAAAATGCTGACGTAGAGACAATGGACAGTAGAGACAATACTGTTTTAATAGGACGGATAAGGAGTAACGAAGAGAACGTCGAGTCGTTACAAATGAAGGGGATCTTACCTAACTCCGAATCTTATGCAATAATGACGAAAGGGCTACAATAGGTATTCTGGGATAAATGTGTCATTTTAGAGAGCAAGGTTGTTACACTAAGGAAATCCCTGAGCCAGTTATACTTAGAACTAAAGGGATAATTTTAAAGTTTGCATTACAGTTATCAAGATCAATTGAAAGACTGTAAATCAATGAGGACGGAACCGTAAATCCACGAGATCTTATGGGTTCAGTACCTGATAACATTCAGGATACAGATCGTCAGGTGATGACTGATTCTGTGGATTACTGTGGCAATAATAGACTTCGTTTTGGATCTGGGAATGCGAGTAGAAATGAGGCTTGTATTGAGGAAACATCTCCTGTGGACTGTAATAGTTTCTTATAAGTAAAGAAATTTCAGCTATTCAGGAACACACAAAGTAGCATACATCCCTACGCCTACTAGGACAGTCTGATTATTGTTTCCATCCAAATTGGCCAGACAGTTTTGGGGTTGAGTTTGCATGTGGGCACATATAGGGAGACTTACAGTGCGAATTTGTTCATTAATTGAAACTTTTGCAACCTATGAAGTTAGCCTCTCCCCGATGTTATTCAATCTGTATATTGAGCAAGCAGTAAAGGAAACAAATGAAAAATTCGGAGTAGGTATTAGAATCCATGGAGAAGAAATAAAAACTGTAAGGTTAACCGATGACATTGTAATTCTGTCAGAGACAGCAAAGGACTTGGAACAGCACTGGAACGGAATGGACAGTATCTTGCAAGGAGGATATAAGATGAACATCAACAAAAGCAAAACGAGGATAATGGAATGTAGTCGAATTAAATCGGGTGATGCTGAGGGAACTAGTTTAGGAAATGAGACACTTAAAGTAGTAAAGGAGTTTTGCTATTTGGGGAGCAAAATAACTGATGACAGTCGAAGTAGAGAGGATATAAAATGTAGACTGGCAATGGCAAGGAAAGCGTTTCTGAAGAAGAGAAATTTGTTAACATCGAGTATAGATTTAAGTGTTAGGAAGTCTTTTCTGAAAGTATTTTTATGGAGTGCAGCCATGTATGGAAGTGAAACGTGGACGATAAATAGTTTGGACAAGAAGAGAATAAAAGCTTTCGAAATGTGGTGCTACAGAATAATGCTGAAGTTTAGATGGGTAGATCACATAACTAATGAGGAGGTATTGAATAGAACTGGAGAGAAGAGAAATTTGTGGCACAACTTGACTAGAAGAAGGGATCGGTTGGTAGGACGTGTTCTGAGGCGTCAAGGGATCACCAGTTTAGTATTGGAGGGCAGCGTGGAGGGTAAAAATCGTAATGGGAGACCAAGAGATGAATACACTAAGCAGATTCAGAAGGATGTAGGCTGCAGTACGTACTGGGAGAAGAAGCAGCTTGCAAAGGATAGAGTACCATGGAGAGCTGCATCAAACCAGTCTCAGGACTGAAGACCACAAAAACAGCAACATGAAGAATTCAGAGAAGTATTCCTGCCAGCTTATTAGTATGAAGCAACACAAAATGGTCAAATACTGTATATTAATGATGAGAGATTTTAATAATTCTGAGTTTGACAGACCACTCCGAATTCTTTAAGCAATCATGCAAATGAATCAACTGCTGTATGTCTCTTTCTGTCCCGGTGAGTTAATCCGCATCTGCTTGTTGAAGCTACCTAGACAATTACGTCAGATCATCCTAGCACACAGAGTCAAATATGACTTAGAAGCTTTTCAGTGCTTTTGAAGGAAAAAAATGTTCAAATGTGTGTGAAATCTTATGGGACTTAACTGCTAAGGTCATCAGTCCCTAAGATTACACATTACTTAACCTGAATTATCCTAAGGACAAACACACGCACCTATGCCCGAAGAAGGACTCGAACCTTCGCCGGGACCAGCCGCACAGTCCATGACTGCAGCGCCTTAGACCGCTCGGCTAATCCCGCGCAGCTCCTTTTGGAGGAGTTAGAACATGATATAGGATAGCAACACTGACATAATGCACAAAATTCGTATAATAATAATTCAAATTCATGGTCTTGCTAAAGAAGAATGGAGGTAAAATGAAAGTGACACACAGAATCATGATTCTGGGAAAAGAAACATGTCAGCGGATAATAGATGTACTAGGGATAAAGAAGCTTAGGACAGAAGAAGTAGGACGGGTTGGAATTAGAAACCAGATTTTTGAGAGGAAAGCAGTAATAGTGATGGCACCTTATTCGTGAAATGCTAACCATAGAAATGGTTCTTGCAGGACTAGAGAGAAATCAACACGTTAGGATGAGGCTGAGCAACAAGAATACCTGAGACAGGAGGCAACTCCTTAAACCAGAGTCAGACGCTGAAAATATAGCAGGACCCTAGAGAGGGCCCACTTCAGGTCCACGAAATGTAGAAGTCGAATCTCCTGACTCCACAAATAATTTGTTATAGTTAAGGTGATAGATTATGGAGATAGGAGACAGATTTTACTGGATGAAAGGATTAACGTGACGAATACAACTGTGATCCCTGTGCTGGTAAAAGGTGTTATTATAACATGTATGCTCGACACTAGTAGTCAAGTGCCAGCAATGAGTGAAAGAGCACTTAGTAAATGTACCAGAGGAGGGTTTTAGTCACTTCTTCCTTTACAATGGACAAAAACCGAGGGAGTTACTGTAGGAAAAAGTGTCTAAGTAAGAAAACGAATATGTACTATTTTTCAATGTCATGGTAAATGGTTCCTAAAAAGCTCTTTGTTAATTCTGAACTTGATAGCAGATTCTATCCTGGGCGTAGAATTTTTGTCTAAGCATCAAGCAGTGATGGACTTTGGTAGTGGGGAAGTAATTTTGAATTAGCAGAGGTCAGTTTCCAACTTCTCATTCGATGAATACACGTAAGAGAAAAGAAAAGATCTAATGGTCTTAATCTTACATCTATGTTAAGAACATTGTCCGATTGTAGGTACATGACAGGCGAGAACCTGCTCAGTTCCATTCTATTATTGAACAGTAGCAAGCACTGTAGCATCAAACAAGAAATTTGGAGTATGGAGATTTATATGAGGTCTTGTGTCACCATTCCACAGTATTTTCTGACTGTCCTGGGAGTATTCACATTCTTTTAATCAATGTAGTGTTAAGGAATATGAGAAGTATTTTGTTTAACCATTTTCAGTACCTGCTGTATGTAAAGCAAAGTGGAACTGGAACTGAAAGAATGTTACAACAAAGAGTAATAGGCCCAGCAGTTGTATCTTACAACATTTCGTTCTGGTTGTACTAAAAAGGATGGTGACATTTCCTTTGGTACTGGACTACAGACAGAACAATATGATAATTATACCAGAGACTGATAGGCCAATAACGTTGGAGGAACTGTTGCAAAAATTCCGTGGTGTGATGGTATTCTCCACTAATGATATAAGAGCCATTTACTGACAAATAAAATTGCATACATTGTGGAGGAAATATACAGCATTCATATGTTTCAGTTGTCCTTAGCAGTTCTGTAAAAAGAAAAACAATGGGATGTTTGTGAGGCTAGGGCCTCCCATTTGGTTGACTGTCACCTGGTGCAAGTATTTTTGTTTGACACCACTTCGACTACTTGCGTGTCGATGAGGGTGAAATGATGATGAGGACAACACAACACCCAATTTCAGTATAAGAAAGTCACCGACTCTGGCGGTAGTCGAATCGGGGCTCCTCAATGGCTCTTTGCCGCACTGAATACTCACCTCTGGAGATGGACAGTTCTGTAACGTATCCTTTGGTTTAATTGTAAGCTCAGCTGCATTCATCTGGGGGTTTAATACACTCTAAGACAAAAAAAAGAAAAAAAAATGACGCACCGTCAAGGAATTATCTGAATGGAACGGAATCGTCAGATTTGATGTACATGTACAAAAAGACAAATTATTACAGTTTCAGAGAAAATCGGATAATTCATTCAAGAGACTGAGCTTCACAATTTAGCAAGTCAGTAACGTGTTGGCCCACATCTGACACTTACGCTAGCTGTTACTCGGCTTGTCATTGTTTGATAGAAATGTTGGATGTCATATTCTGTCCAATCGGCGCGTTAGGTCGTCAAAATACAGATCTGGCGGGAAGGCTCTGCCCATAACTCTCCAAACGTTCTCAATTGAAGAGAAATCCGGCGACCTTGCCGGCAAAGGTAGCGCTTGGCAAGAACGAAGACAAGCAATAGAAACTCTCGCCGTGTGCGGCAGGTATTATCTTGCTGAAATATTAGTTCGCGATGGCTTGCCTTGAAGAGCAACAAAACGGGGAACAAAAAGTCATCGACGTACCATTGTGCTGTAAGTATGGCGCTGATGACAACGAAAGGGGTCCTGCTGTGAAATGAATTGGCACCCTAGGCCATTGCTGCTAGTTGTCGGGCCGTATGGCTTGCGACAGTCAGGTTGGTATCCCACCGATGTCTGGGCTGTCTCCAGACACGTCTTCTGTCTGAGATCTCATTGACTGGAGAATTGTCTTAAGCCAAGAGTCCTACTTCGAACTGAGCCCCCACGACAGTAGTTCGGCCTGTGATTAAAACTACACAAGTAATTATAAAGCTTTCTCGCTTTCTTGGAAATGAAGAAACGCGAAGTACTATTTGTATAATGTACACTACTCATCGACAGCAAACGTCAAAAAAGTATCTCTGTTCGCTGGGTAGCGCTTTACATGATGTCTTACAACTAAGGTTGGCTTAGTTGGGGAAGTGGACCAAACAGCGAGGTCATCGGCCCCATCGCAGTAGGAACGGTGGGGAAGGAAATCGGCCGTGCTCTTTCAAAGGGACCATCTCGGCATTTACCTGAAGCGATTTAGGGAAATCACGGAAAACCTAAATCAGAATGGCCGGACGCTGGTTTGAACCGTCATCCTCCCGAGTGTGAGTCCAGTGTTCTAACCACTGTGCCTCCTTGCTCGGTCTCTCACAACTGAGTTCTACAGTCTTTAATGTATAACACGTACAAAGGCTTTTATTTGTAGGATGTGGGATGTAATTACAAATTACTACAAAATATTGTTTGAAATTAAGGAAAACTTCAAGAGAGAAGATCCACGGTTCAAATAGTGTCATGCCTTACTTTTATAGGGTAACACATGCAATAATACGCAACTTTCTTTCCTTCACAAAATTATATTACTTATGTTAACAAAAATTTTATTTTCCTTGTAAGAAATGTCCCTGTAAATTCGTATTGTAGTCCCAAAAACACATTTTCGCAACCTTTCAAATGTTCATATGTGCGTGAATTCCTAAGGGACCAAACTACTGAGATCATCGGTCCCTAGACTTACACATTACATAAAATAACTTACACCGACTTACGCTAAGGACAACACAAACACCCAAGCACGAGGGAGGACTCGAACCTCTGACGGGAGGGGCCGCGCAATCCATGACATGGCGCCTCAAACCACACGGCCACTCCGGGCGGGTCGCAACCTTCCTAGCATAATGAAAACTACGTTTACTATGTTAGAAAGCACATTAAATGATTGTCGAGTAAAAGAAGAAAAACCTAAAGGAAACGTAAATCATGAGGTGTTCGTTAGAGACTTCACTGCATACAGAATATCTGACTACGCACAGAAATTGAGCCACAGACGTTTTGATAACTGTGTATAGATGTTGCCCTTGGGAGTCTCATCCGGGACCCGTGCTGCAGAACAATCAGTTCATTTACTTGTTCACAGAAATTATCCCAGCATTTATGTTAGGGAAATAACAGAAACTCTTACGACAATGGCCGCTCTCAGACATCAGCTCTGAATACAGTACGTCGCCTCCCTCGCCAAGCTGTTTATTGCCATTGTGCATTCGTCGATTCCTTATAAGGAGTCAGATCCTTAATTATCAACAATAAGAAAATGGCTGCCAGAATTCAACGGTAGTGACAATCTTTTCAACTCGTTTGACACCCTATGTTGTTATGCTTGTCGAATAATCTCCCGACAGCAATTTAATAAGATGGGTCAACTCATCCTCCAGACAACTTATTTCTACATAAATTGTATGCTCTTTTACAACACCACATGTAAGAGAAGAGTTAACTCAGTTCCTACCCTGAAAATGGTCTTACAGGTTCCATAATAGTTTGGTAACGCCTAATAAATTACTGGCGTCTAAATGATGAATAAATATTTTCTTCATGAAGCTATTCTTAGAAACCTAAATCGAAGAGGCCAGCTGGCTAAATAAGGAGTGCCTTGGCGATGCAGTGGTCTTTAATATTAGGGTCGTTGTCGGTCGTTATCTTTGACAGATTGCTCGTATTGACCACTAACATTGGCAAAGCGTTCGATAAGCGAGAGAAGCATCCGCCATGAATGTTATTCTGTTTCATGTTGCCTGCATGAGGAGTATCGTAGGTACGGATTCTGTTGCATCAACTTGGCTGTACTCCGGGCCCGTCTCAAGGAAGAATACAGTTTTTTGGGCTACGAATATCCAACATATCATATGCTATTGGCTTGAAGTTCTGGATCAGAACTCAGCAAAAGACGAAAAACAATTTTGGGAGGTGGTGCACGACAGCTCATATACGAGAGCATATTCGAAAAATGTCATATTACCGAATTGAGCTGCTGGTTGAATATATTTTTAAACAACCAGTTTCAGTCGGCTGATCATCAAGTTCATTCACAGCATCATATTACCACTTTATATGTCATCTAACATGATTCTGCGAATGCTTATTGATCATGATGATGGTCATACGATTGAAAATGGTGGTATAATAAAGAATTTTACCACCAACTCTAGGCGGTAATATGACCTTTTTCGAAAAGATCTTTAATTTTTAGTATCACTATTTTAAGGCATAACCAAAACTTAGATTCTTCCGCTATAAATTCGTGTTCACAGTGAATTTTTTGAAAAATCTCTACTGGTGTTGCACGTGATAAAATCGTTATTACGAAGAAAGAGCGCAGACTTACAAGATTTTTTATAACTTTTGATCGCGATTCGGACTAACCAAATAACTATGTTGATATAACCCGGAACATACCTAGTAGCCGGCCGCAGTGACCGAGCGGTCCTAGGCGCTTCAGTCCGGAACCGCGCTGCTGCTACGGTCGCAGGTTCGAATCCTGCCTCGGGCATGGATGTGTGTGATGTCCTTAGGCTAGTTAGGTTTCAGTAGTTCTAAGTCTAGGCGACTGATGACCTCAGATGTTAAGTCCCATCGTGCATAGAGCCATTTGAACCATTTGAACCATCCCTAGTAAATTTCTAACTATGGAAGACAGGTGTGAGGTACGATCACAAATTTTTGGTTTGAGACCGATGATGCAGTGTATATGGAACGTAGGCAAGGGATTAGTGTAGGCTAACTTTTGTGTCTTTTCAACGTGAGTCCGGCAAACGCTGTTGTTATTTTCTTCGCGACCGAATACTGACACCAGTAGACGTCCATTGGAGAATTAAAAAAAGAGATGGCGCTTCATCTGATCAGAATATCAATAATTAGCATAACAAAGTAAGATAAAGCAAAGATGATGTTCTTTACAGGAAATGCTCAATACGTCCACCATCATTCCTCAACAATAGCTGTAGTCGAGGAATAATGTTGTGAACAACACTGTACAGCATGTCCGGAGTTATGGTGAGGCATTGGAGTCGGATGTTGTCTTTCAGCATCCCTAGAGATGTCGGTCGATCACGATATACTTGCAACTTCAGGTAACCCCAAAGCCAATAATCACACGGACTGAGGTCTGGGGCCTGGGAGGCCAAGCATGACGAAAGTGGCGGCTGAGCACACGATCATCACCAAACGACACGCGCAAGAGATCTTTCACGCCTCTAGCAATATGGGGTGGAGCACCATCCTGCATAAACATCGTACGTTCCAGCAGGTGTTTGTCAGCCAGGCTGAGGATGATGCGATTCTGTAACACATCGGCGTACCTCCCACCCGTAACGGTAGCAGTTACAAAACCAGAATCACGCATTTCCTCGAAGCAAAAAGGCCCGATAACAGTAGATGTGGTAAATCCAACCCATACCGTGACTTTCTCGTCGTGCACTGGAGTATCCACGACAGTTCTAGGATTTTCGGTAGCCCAAATTCTGCAGTTGTGGGCGTTGACAGACCCTCGGAGCGCGAAATGAACTTCATTGGTTCACAACACGTTACTCAACCAATCGTCATCTTCCACCATCTTTTGAAACGCCCACACCGTAAATGCCTTCCGCTTCACTAAATCGCCAGGTAACAGTTCATGATGTCGATGGATTTTGTACGGATAGCACCGGAGGGTACGCCTAAGTGCCAACCCAACAGTAGTGTACGGAATGCCTGTGCGACGTGCGATTGCACGAGCGCTCACATCCCGCGCATAGACGAACCCGCTAGAGTCTCCATTTCTTCCTGAACTGTCTCAGCAGCATTACGCCTTGTGCTCGGTCGGCCACTACGGGGTCTATCGTCTAAACAACCCGTGGCTTCGAACTTCGAAATCATTCTCGCAACAGCTGCATTTGTCAACCGACCTTTACCCGCTCGAATCTCCTTCCTATATCAATAGGATCGTAACGCTGAACTAGCACATTCCCCATTCTCATAATACAGCTTGACTAAAAACGCCTTTTCAGGTAAAGTCAACTGCTGCGACTGCTGGCACATCTGATTCTCTCTCTAATTACAGCTCCTTTTATACGCGGTTTTCATGCGCAGTCACAGACGTTTTGCTGTCCAGCGCCATCTGTCGGACATTTAGTGAAATTTTTTTTTTTTTTGCTTCTAATAAAACCTCATGTCGTTCGAAGCATGTGTTTCAATTATTACCTCTGTATCTACATTACTCCGTGGTTTATTAAGTTTTCAAATCTATACTGACTTTTTGATCACCCGGTATGTTGCCAGGAAACTGAGAGATACTGAGCAACATTTCATCCAGTTCTTGAAATAATAAATTCCACCTCTAGTAACCGATTTCTTCAGTTAAAATTTTTCTGCACATATTTGGAGAAGCAAAATTATACGTATTTTAAGTTTCATTACATAATATTAAACACACGAAATACTTGTTTTCTCATTTCCTGGAATAGTTCACGTTTATCTTGGTAACTGAATATCCCGACTGATAAAACTCTCCCCATATTTCTGGACACTACCTACGTACACTTTATGACAATACGAGTGCATGTTGAGATCCCCGTGCGACAATATTGTAGCACGCCACTGAAAAACCAAAACGAAAAGGTACGTCCCTTTAATAAAACAGAGTATCGTGCGGTAATTCGTTTTCGGGCGCCCCGGAGCTGTTGCAGTTGTGTCGAGACAACCCAGATGGATGCTGCTGAAAACGAAATACTGTTCGATACTCCTGTTCATCAAAGGACTGAGCCATTTTGTTTTGGCTCCTCTGACGGCCTACTACGTGCCGTGGCGCCGGGATATCGGTACCTGCTAGAACTGCACATATCTCTTTGCAGACGAACAGGAAATTAATTATTTAACTTTATTTTCTCTAGGTTTTACTTAAAACTTCGTGACCACCCCTGATATTACTGTTTTGTTGACTTAAATACAGTCCTCGCTAGTCAGATTCCACTGATTGAGACTATACTTGAGAGTGATGTAAGAGTAACAAAATTTGGCATAAAATAACCATCTTGAGAGCGATCACGATGTGCAAAATTTTGTTTTAATTCTCTTGATCGGAAAGGTTTTTGAATAGAGATATAGGTTTAAGCAATGCAGTAACCATCGTGAAAATCTACAGTGGAAGTAAAAGACGACTGCAGTTGCTTTTGTATTGGACAGATGGGACGTACGCTTGATACAAGATTTAACCCTAGATTACTAAATGCCCGTCAAATTTACGATTGCAGTTTGGTACCAAGTTTCCGTTCACGCCACTCTGGTATTTTCTGTATGGGGTGTAAAACAAGATATTTTGTACTTATTTTGTATGTTAAATACCACTGGAGACCTTATAATTGTAATTAACTAATACGTAAACTATAACTTAAGATTTACTTTGAATAAAGTGTGGAGTACGAAAATTTGCGATGGTTTAGTAATAATGTTACATTTTCCCCATTTAGTCTTCCAATAAAAGCACGCGATAAAAATGGTGACTTTCAAATTGTAGGAAGGCGGAAATTTGTGGAAGTTAAAATACAAAACAAAAGTTGGCGATGATAATTAAAAAAACAGTAAGCAGACATGTACAAAAGTAGACAGAAAATTATAATACACGGCGTCAATCTGGTTTCTGTTTGCAAGAGTTAAGAAGAAAAAATCACACCTAGCGACAGTATGGTTTCTGTTCACAACACTTCGGAAAAAACGCACAACACTTAACACTCACTTAAAACACTGCACTAAAAAGTTGACATGGAGATGACACACCACAGCCTAGTGCAGAAGGCGGGGGCGGGGGGCGGGGGACTGACCCAGACAGATGAGGGGAAGTAAAGGGGGAAAAGGGGAAGAGGAGACGAAAAAGCAAAGGAGGGGAGGTGCCAATGGCGGGACAGGACTCATAAGGGGGGCAGGGTTGTCATGAGAGGGAGTGGCGAACGGCAGAGGAGGGGAATGCAAAAGGACTCGGGGAACAGAAGGGAGTCAAGGAGGAAGTAGGTGCACAAAAGTGAAGAACAGGATGGGAGGATGGGATGGGGGAACGAGGGAGTCTGGGAGGAGGACAGAGGTAGGGAGGGGGAGGTGAGGACCCGAGTTGATAGGAGAGATAAATTGAGGGAGAAAGGGCATCATCCAGGAGGGGTGGTTCACGGAATCCACCTTGGGAAAGGGGATAAAAAGTATAGAGGTGGAGTGTAGGTGGGACACAACAGTGAAGACACGGCAGTGGGTGGGGGTTGGAGAGAGAGGAGCAACCAGGGGATTGGGGAGAAAGTCTGTGGGAGGTGTAGAGGACTCGGATGTGTTTGAGGAAAAAGAGCAGATGGGGGAAGGAATCAGGTCACAGAGGATCCACGTGGGAGATGGGAGGCTTATACAGAAGGTGAGGGAGACTGCATGGCGCTGGAGGATCTAGATGCTGTTATAGAATTTGGGTGGGTGTGGAGATTCAGGAGGAACAGGCATAGCAGAGGATGGAGTGGATCAAGGATATGTAGGTGTGGAGGATGATAGGGGGGTTCAACTCCCATGTCCAGCCAGAGAGGAGTTTAAGGAGATGGAAGCAGTTGTGGGCTTGGGATTGGATAGTGTAGAGATGCGGGGTCCAGGAAAGGTGACAGTCAATGATAAGTCCAAGGTAGGTGAGGGTGGGGAGAGGCTGACAGAATGGGCACAGATGGTAAGCGAAAAATCAAGGAGCCAGATGGAGGGAGTGGTATGACCTACGATGATTGCTTGGTTCTTGGAATGATTGATTTTTAGGAGCTACTGGTTATCCCTTGTGTCAAAAAGGCCAAGGTGATCCTGGAGAAGGCACTGGGATTGCTGACTCGTAAGAGCAAGGATGGCAATGTCATTGGCACATGGCAGGAGGTCGACTGGAAGTGGGAGTTGGGGCAAATCTGCTGTGTACATGAGGGAGAGGAGAGAGGAGAGGAGAGAGGAGAGGAGAGAGGAGAGGACAGAGCCTGGGGCCACAACCTCAGAGTGGTAGAAGTTGCAGGAATTGGTGTTATGGATGGTGACATAGGTAGAGAAGTGGGAGAGGAAGGAGGCAATCAGATGGACACAGTTGATAGGAAGGGTGTAGGTCTGGAGTTTAAACAGCAGACTGGTATGTCATACCCAGTCATAGGCGTTTTCAAGGTCTAAGGATACAAAAATAGTGGAGCAACAAGAGTTAAGTTCGAGGGAGAGGAGATGGGTGAGGCATAGGAGTTGGTCGTCGGCAGAGAAGGAAAGTCGAAAGCCACAATGCGTGTTGGGCAGGAGATGGTGATGGTGGAGGTGGTGATGGATGCGACTGGTAAAGTTGAATTCTAAGAGCTTTCTGAACACTGATGTGAGACACATAGGGCGATAGGAAGAGACATCAGGCAGAGGCTTGCTAGGTTTGGGGAACATCAGGATACAGGAGCTTTTCCACAGGTCAGGGTAGAAGTTGGTGGCAAGGTTTACATTGTAGATGGCGGTAAGGACTGCAAGGAAGGAGGGAAGGCAGTATTTGAGTTGGCGGCAGGTACTGCAGCTGTGAGCAAGGTGTTTCCAACCAACACTTTAATTTCGTGACATTTGAGTTAATATTGATGAGTGTTATCGTGCACCATGGAAAGCTTGCAGATATCTGTGGTGTTACTGTCATTCACACAGATTTTTGGACGCACAGCACATGGGGCAGTATGAAGTTCCGTGCTACCTCGAGTAGCACAGAAAGAACTATAGCCAAGAGCAAATAACATGGAAGGACGAATAACATGCACCATCTGGGGACGACTGCTGCACTTCTCTACGTTCCCACATGAAATTGTGATATATGCTATCCATTTCGTTAAAATACTCTTCTTAATGTACTTCTTATATTTACCTTACATCCGTTCCTGTTCAATTTTATTCCTTACTGTTCTAGTCAAATTATAGCCTGTAATATGACAATCAGGATAATATGCATGTTCTCAAAGTTCATTCCATCTTCTTCTTTTATAAGACTAAATTGAAGGCTATCACAAACTTGACCTCCAAAATGCTTATGACCACATATGACATCGTGGTCTCCTCTCTAAACTTAAAACCTATGCCCTGCCTATCAATTTTGTCCATCTGACGGCTTCCTTCCTGTCACGCCATCCTTCCTATGTCACCCTTCATGACACTAAGCGTCCCCCACAGCTCCGTCCTCTCACCTCTCCTCTATCTGCTGTATGTAACCGATGTACCCAAGCCACCTCCACCTGTTCACCTCCTCCAATATGCTGATGACACCGCCATCCTTGCTCTCTATCCTACACTTCCAACTGTTCAAATGCACCCTTCAAACCCACCTTGATCAGTACACCACTTGGTGCTACCAGTAGTTCCTATATATCAACCCCTCCAAGACCCAGGCAAAATCACAGGTCGTAACACCCACTCCTTCTGTCTCCATGATTTCTAACTAACAATTTATGGTCATCCCATCCAGCTCACCCCCACTCTGACATACCTTGGCCTCACCCTCAACCGTCACCTCACTTGAACCCCTCGTCTCCAGACCATCCAGCAGAAAGCCCAAATCCGCCACCACCTCCTGAAACTCCTTTCCAGCTGGACATGAGGATTGCATCCCCTTGCACACCTACAAATCCCTAAGCATTCCTATCCTCTGTTATACTAGCATGCACTCCTCCTTGCCTTCTGTATCCACCTTCTGGCCCACACGTGGGTCCTGTACGACCTCATCCCCTTCCCCCACCTCCTCCTCTTCCTCTAACATATCCACATCCTTTACAATGGCTGCAGGTTTGATCGCCCCCCCCCCCCCACCCCCTTGTGTCCTCCATCCTCTGCACCCCCTTCCCACTGCCGCAACTCTATCACTGTATCCCCACTCTCTCCACCTCCACACCCTCCATATCTTTCATCAGGGTGATTTGCAGAACCTCCCCCTTCCAAATGATGAACTTTGCCACGACATCTGCCCTTCCTATCAACTGTAGCCTGGCCTTGTTCCCCACTCCCCACGGCCCCCTTTCCCCTCCCCTCCTTCTGCCAGAGTGGTTTTTTACCTCCTTCCCCCCCCCCCCCCCACCAGGGTCTCTGCACTAACTTCTCAGCCATTTTCCAATCCTGTTCTTCCCTTCCCAGCCCCCTTCAGTACACCCCCACCCCATCCCCCTTTCTCTCGCCCTCTAGCACCGCCGCTTCCCCCCTTTCTCCCTTCTCCCTCGTATCCTTACTGCAGGCAGATACTCCCAGTTTCTTCTTCGTCATCAATGTCCTACATCAGTGTTGTGTTCGGTGCCATTCTCAAGTGACATCAAGTGCTGTGGTTCTAATCATGTGCTTAACTTGTTCATGGTGTTGCTGTCCATGATTTTTCTGTGCAACGCCGCCCATCACGTGTCTGTTTTAATCATTGCGCAGCTCTTAAGCTTCGGCCGTACTTCGCATTATGATCTTTTAATCCTTACCCTGTGTAGTTATTTGTGTTAACTACTCGTTTAGATATTTATCTCCATTTTTACAGTCACCCCCTTTTATATGCTCTCTTCCATTACGTTGTCCCTTTTTTATATCTTTGCTCTGCCCTATTTTCTCCTTTATGTTGTTTTAAATGTCTACCTGTCATGTACTTAATGTCTCTTGGCTGAGTGTGCCAGTAAGCCATGGATGGGGAATTGAAGTACAATAAAGAAAAAAAAAAGAAATATCACAAGACGGGTGTCACTATTCAATTGATATGGGGTCTATGTATGTAGTTTCATTTGTTGGTACTCTTGTGTGTAAACGAGTGGAGGTCATTGTCGCATGGTTTCTGTACTTCTGTGCACATATCTGTGGTTTGCTGTCTCTGCATTCATCGTTCTCTTGTTGTCATGGCTGTGGTCTGCTGTCTTCCCACCATCGCTGCAGCCGTCCTTCCACTCTCGCCGCAGTCTTCACTAACACCGCCATAAATGCCAACTCCCACAGTCTAGAATTATGGAAATACATCCCAATCATTCCCATCACTCAAATTATCCCCTGCAAATATTCTTTCCTCATCACATCTCACCGGACGTTGCTTCCATCATTCCCTGCCATTAAGGTGATGCTCCCCAGCCTGTAATTATCGTCGACCTTCTGTTCCCTGCTTCCTTTGACCCACAATAAACATTCAAGTCAACTCTGTTATTTACACCACCCCCTCCTCTGCTTCCACTATCAGTACATGGAGTACTTCCTCTGGCCTACCACACACTGTCTACCCTCCCCTTCCAACAGTACCTTCCCCATCCACAGTCGCTTCTTTTGCCTCCCAGGCCCTTCCCGTGATCTCTTCCACGTCTTTTACACATCCTTCACCTATACCCAACTTCTAACTTTCCCACACTAACCACCTTCCCTGCAACTCCCACCAAAATAACAATTTGCCGAGCTGCTGTCCCAATGCTTGAAACCACATTGTCATCAATATGTGACCAAACGTAGGTGACAATACAGCAAGAACCTGCACCATGCCACATCACAACTCCTCCAATTCCTCAACACTCACCCTATTCCACAGTCACCAAAAAATCACAGAAGCGCCCTAATGCTCACCCCACTACTAGCACCATAACCAAAAAACTACAAACAACTCCTTATTCTTCTGACCAAATGGACACAGCTCATCCTCCCTTCCCCATCCCCCCTCCCCCTAATGCCTGCATCTTACACCCTGTCTCATTTCACTTTCCTTTTCTCCAGCTAAGCCCTGAATTCGAAAATGTCAAATCCCACAGTCTAGAAATATGAAAATACATGCCACACATTCCCATAACTCAAATCATCTTCAGCAATTATTCTGTCCTCATCAAATGCTCAAACCCCTATTTCCATTCCTAACCCCCCTCATACTCCAACGTGTTACCTTTGGCTTTCATGCCTCCCTTACTCCCTTCAGCACAACTTCCACATCCAAACAATCCCAGCCTCCTCTACATTCCCTCACCTTCTTGCCATGAGAACAAAGACAGGCCCTGAGATAATGGCGGAGGAGGTGGTTTTCAAACTCAATTAAAGTCCTACATTAGACATGTGTACAG